>NC_141157.1:21778781-22078781 GCF_053477565.2 Lygodium microphyllum
TGTAGCGAGGATAAATTGGAATGGTAATAATTTGGCCTTGACCAATGGGAGTCAAGGGGACCCCATGTTAAATATGAGTGGCAGAGGGAGTATTATGTCGAATCTACCTATGTTACCAGCTCCTCCTAGCATGACTATGCCTGTGGCTAGTCAGGCAATCTTGCTAAATAGTGGTGGAAACCAAACAATGAATCCTAATGTTGTCCCAGTTGGTCAGCGGGCTGATTCCTAATCAAGTGGTTAGGCCCATGGGACGACAGACTGATGAGCGCCGCTATGAGTCGAGTGCTTCTAATGTCCTTGGTGAAGTTATGGACATGATGAAGTACTATACTGATATGATCTCTGAATAGTATCGACAAATAGCTGTGGATACCAATTTCCTTAAGAAGCAATAGAAATTGATAGGGAACCAACACCCCGAAGAGGGTGGCCCCTCAAGATTCAGTTGTAAGTGGTGTGGGGGCCAACATTTCCCTAGGAATTGCCTGAATGTCAAATGTGATATTTGTGGGAAGTTTGGCCACTTAGTTGCTGCCTGTTGGAGTAAGATCAGTTCTCTCCAATAAGGGAGTAAACAAGGGAATAATCTCTAGCAAGATGATGGACCAAGGCAAATACTGCAAAGAGGAAAGGCTATTGTAGAGGAGTTACCTCATGGCAGTGGAGTCAGCCTTCTTGAGGCTATATGTGTCAATGATGCTGAAACTTCTAATCTAGGAGTCGTCACAAGAGGTCAAAAGATTAAAGAGGGTGACAAAGGAATTGTAAAACCTATCGAGGGAAGCCCTAAACAAGATGCTAGGGAAAAGCGAGTCCTGAATCCTGATATGGAAGGTAGACCGTTAAGACCTGTTGGTAGTAAAGTCGATCCCAAGGAGGATAAAGGATTGCCAAGAAAGAAGGTAAATGCTAAAAAAGAGGCACCAAAGCCGATGGTGTGGAAAGACCAAAGGAGAGAATGGTTTGGCATGAGAAGAGAACTTTGGTTAATTACCACGACTTTGATCTAGCAAGTTCCCTTTGCGAAGTCAAACCAGACGTGAATCTCCTACAATTGATTAAACTTTCTCAAGGAGTATGCAAGGAATTCAAGAAAATCTTGTGTATAAGGTATATAGTAGAACCTTTGGGCATAGCTAGAGTGGGGAAAGATTGGTTTGATCATGCTGAAAAGCATTGCCCTAGGGTTCCAGCATATGTGGATGGAATATTAGTGGAGCATGCTATCATGGACACTGGATCTTCTGTCAATATCATAAGTTCAGACTTGATGGAGAGGTTAGGTCTAGAGATCCAAAAAGACAGCTCCACACTTCTTAGGATAGCTGATGATAGTCTAGGACAACCAGAAGGTTGCATTACTAAGGTCCACGTTACAGTTGTGAGCATGGAATGCTATCTGGACTTTAGGGTGAGAAGGTTTGCAGGATGTCCTAGCTATCGAGTTTTGCTAGGTAGGCCATGGATTCTACAGACAGACTGTCAAGTCAATATACCCACTAGTCGAGTGATTCTAGGTTGAGGTGCCCATCGTGTAATAGTGGATGCTTACCTTGAGTCTCCTCAGAGTGAGAGAGGTCCACTATCCTCCACTGAACTAGAAACAATAGATGATCCATCTGGTATTGAGATGTCATCGAGCGATGGATCTAAGAAAGAGTCCACTACAGAGGATATTTATCATATAACCTTGAATGAGTCGATAGAGCCTCATGATCGAATAAGAGACGCGGATGTTATTGAGCTGGATCTTGGTACGCTAAATGGTTCACAGCCAATTAAATTAGTGTCCATGCTTAGTTCAGAAGAAAGAGAGGATTATGTGTCCTTAATTCGAGAGTTCCGTGATATCTTTGCTTGGAGCTATGATGAACTTCGGGGTATGCCTCCCAGTCTAGCTATGCATACTATTCCTATAAAGGAAGGTACCCACCCTGTACGTCAGAAAGTAAGGCCTATGCCTTTTGAATTAAGGGACGGGTTGTACGAGGAACTACAGAAGTTGCGGAAAGCGGGTTTGATCTTCCCTGTTCAACATACTGAATGCTGCTCACCAATTGTGATCAGGAAGAAGAAGAATAATCAAATCCATCTTTGTGTAGACTTTAGAGAGCTGAATAATCAGATTGTCAAAGATTACTCCCCGTTGCCATTTATTGACCAAATTTTGGATCAACTAGCGGGTAGGAAAATCTATTCATTTATGGACTGCTTTGCAAGGTATAATCAAATGGCGATCGCTGAGCAAGTCAAGCTAAAAATGGCGTTTATTACAGTCTTCGGTACCTTTGCGTACCATGTGATGGCATTTGGGTTGTGTAATGCATCTGGTTTGTGGCAAAGAACAGCCGACAAGACCTTTGGTGACATCTCACTAGAGGAGCTGAAAGTATTCATTGACGATCTGGGGGCAGCCACCATAAGGGATAGATAGCTGATCATTTTGCGGAAGTGTTTTGAGCATTGCAGACAATTTTGCATAGCTCTTAACCCACGGAAGTGCATTTTTGGAGTCCCTTATGGGCTCTTGTTAGGCCATGTGGTTAGTTCCATAGGGATTGCGACTGATCCTGAAAAATATTAAGGTCATAGTCACCATGAGTCTGCCACGTACCCCAAAGAAAGTGTATAGCTTTCTGTCATCAGTAGGGTATTATCGGAGGTTTATCAATGTCTTGGCGCAGAAAGAACGTTGCCGCTGATAAACCTATTGTCCTTTAACTGTCAGTTTATATGGAGTGATGCTTGCAAAGTGTCTTTTGATGATGTGAAGCAAGAGCTTGCCAAAGCACCTATTTTAAAAGCACCAAAAAGGGGCAAAATGTTCTATATATTTTCAGCAGCAACCATGTATAGTATCAGCTGCTGTTTGGCCCAAATTTGGGAGGAAAAGTGGTACTATCCGATAGCTTTTGCCAGTCGGAAGTTGGGCATATCGGAAATTAATTACACCTATATGGAAAATTTGTGCCTTGCGATGGTATTTGCGACTAAAAGTTCAAGCATTACATTCTTTATGAGAGGGTGGTTTTTTTATACGAAGGCAGAAGGGCTTCGATTGTTGTTGAATAAGCTACAACAGCCTGACCGTTTAGCAAAGTGGTTAATCACTTTGCAGGAATTTGATTATGAGATTAAGAGCAAGCCATCGAAGCTTTAGGGCATTGTAGAGTGTCTTGTGGATTCCAGAGAGCCAAAAGAGGTCATGGTAGAAGGAAGTGACATGGAAACTTTGTTCAAGATTGATACGACATCTATTCCCTCCTGGTATGCTGTTATAATACACTATCTTTCTACGGGAGAGACTGGAGCTGCTTTATCAAAATCTGAGAAGAGGAAAATTAAATAGCAGGGATTGAAATTTTCCTTGATCGCAAGCACATTATATTGGTAGGGTGTTGATGATATTTATCGCCGATGCATGATGCTTGACAAGGTTCCCTTTATTTTGGAAGAGTGCTATGACTCCGCTTGTGGAGGACACTTTGCTGGGTGATTAACGGCACAGAAAGCTTTAAGAGCTGGATATTGGTGGCCGTCCATCTTCCAAGATTCCTTTGAGTACGTCAAGAGATGTGATACATGTCAAAGACATGATAGTTGAGAGAATAGGGAGCGTCCACTTACGCCTATCATGGCTATCCTTCCATTTGAGAAGTGGGGCATTGACTTTGTGGGTCCTATTACCCCATTGTCTACTACTCAAAAGATGTATATTATAGTAGCAACTGATTACTTTACAAAATGGTCAGAAGCATGGGCGACAAGGCAGGACAATGCAAAAGAGACTGCCAATTTCCTACTTGAGCAAATTATCTGTCGATTTGGTCTGCCAAAAGAAATAGTATCGGACCGTGGAACTCACTTTTTAAATAAAGTGATTAAAAGCTTAACAGAAGCATGGAAAATTACGCATAACAAGACGTCCCCCTATAATCCGCAAGCAAATGGACAAGTCGAAAGTACCAATAAGCAGCTTGTGAGTATTATATCCAAGATAGTCTCCGAAAAGAAGCAGGACTGGGATACAAAATTATATGTGACGGTTTGGGCGTATAATACGACGCTTAAATGAGCCACTGGCCACACCCCATTCAAATTAGTTTATAAGGAGGAGTATATCTTGCCCTTAGAAATTGAGTTGCTGACCATTAGATTCACAATCAATCATTCTCTGGGTGATGAAGATGCCCTATTTGAGCGGTTTACGACTATAGGCCACTTAGACGAGCTCAAATTGCAGAGTTTATTGCACTACGAGGTAGCTAAACGTCGGATGAAACGGTTGCATGATTTGAAAGCGAAGAAATATACTTTTAAAAAAGGGCAGTTAGTTTTATATTACGATGCGCATAGGGAGCTATTTCCAAGAAAGTTGGAACCTCGATGGGATGGCCCTTACAAGATAGTTTGGATAGGTAAAAATAAGCCCACAGTTCTATTAACTGATCTACAAGGAGTGGAATTTAAGAATAAGGTTAATCTTAATAAGATTAAACCTTATTATTTCTAAATATGCTAATGTACAAAATGCATTGCAGGTCCATGCTGGGGCTGATTGGAGACCTGCAAGAGAGCTTAAATTGGTTGATGGGGCGGTTAATCCCTTATTTGGAGCACCCATATCTCGAGCAAAGATATCATCAGGGGAGGCTTATCTGGTGGAACAAGGGATATAAAGTGATTGAGCAAGAAGACAGTACCTTTATGTGGAAAATTAAAGTTTTCTGCCATCACTGCTTACAAATCTTGACAAGAATCCCTATTGAGTTTAATGAAGAAGGTGTGATGGAGCCGTCAGTTCATCCTCTAAATATGTTGAACTTTGACTATCATAATTACGAATAGGGGAGTTCTTGATGGTTGGCTGTGTAAACCCATTATGGATGTATACATTATACTTTGATGGAGCATCCAAGGCCCCTAATAGAAAAGGAAGTGTTGGAGTAGTTATCCAAGATCCCCGATGTAGAGTTACAATGAAATTAGTTGCTTACCTTGGGGTAGGATTCACTAACAACATGGTGGAGTATAAAGCCTTGATTATGGGGCTAAATATTGCCAAGAAAGGTGGCAGTAGGCGGTTGTTAATAAAAGGGGATTCTCAGCTGATCTTAAATCAACTCAATGGGACATATATAGTTTGAAATCCTCTCCTTCATATGTATCATCGAACTGCTATAACCCTACTTGATGAATTTGAGAGCATATCTCTTCAGCTGATTCCACGTTATTGGAATCAGTTTGTGGATTCCTTAGCTAATTTTGCTTATGAAGAGGACCTCTTTTTCAACTGTGGTCCTAGTCTGGATGTTGCTATTGATACTAAGACAGGACCTAGTTGCTTGTGGGGATGTTATCAGACCATGCGTTATATGGCACGCGATGGTTGATATTGGTAATGCAAAGAGTAGTCGAGACCCATCTACCACTATTATCTTGGACCCATAGGTTGATCCGACGACATGTTATGCGTACGCCTCTTGCTATATATGCAGGAGGTATGGGCCATAACTTGATGCATTTAGTTTAGGGCTGAGAGCCCTATTTTTCCCCTTGGAATGGGGCGTATTTGCGTATATCTGCCTTCTTCCAGGGAGGGATCTCTATGAGCTGGTTTGTTTGTTTCATTAGGCCAAAAGGGCCAGTAGCTTTAAGTAGTTAATGTTTGATTTCTTTAGGCCAAGAGGACTAGTTGTTTTTAGGTTTTAATAATCTATCTCTTTAGGCGAAGAGGGCCACTTAGTTTGCAGTGAAATGTGCTATTTCTTTAGGCCAAGAGGACCCTATCTCTATTTGGTGCAGGTACGTTTAATGCTTTGTTGTTTTATCCATAAGCCTTGTTTAGTAGGGAGTTCGGAAAATCAGATAAAGGGCAAGGGGAGTTTGCTGAGTTGAGATCTACGTCCTTGATGGCTCCTAAGCAAAAGTCACGAGGCACACACGCGGGAGCTTCCACCCCGAGTACGCAAGTGAACAACACCCCGAATCTTAATGCCCAGGTTTCGATAAATTTCTACATGAAAGGATGCATTTAAGCATATCTTTAATTCACGTAGGCAAGTTTGAATTCATTGGAAAATTTATACACTCGCATCGAATTACCAAGTTAAGTTGCATGACGAGTACTTGCATGGTCATGGTAGTTGCATTCTTGAACGCATATTGCATAAGTTAAAAATGTGGATTTGTCTAAAGGCATCCTTGTTGCCTTGCGAAAAGAACATCACATATAATACATAATCCACTTAGATATAATTTCCTAGTTATGACTCATGTATGAGATAAATCTTAGACACCCATTGAATGATGTCCAAATAGTTGCAATGCATGGAAAATTGCATGTGAAGATGGTTGCATTTTAGGTCGGGTTAAGTGATAAAAAGAGAGATTAAATCAATGAAGGACTCATGGCATTTTCTCGTGCATGGGGTTCTTTTATCAAAACTTGAATGCATCTTCATTAAAAATATCAAAGCTTTGATTTCGTTGCATCAACGTAAGGTTTATAAGAATTAGCTATGAATTGTCAATCATTATAGTTTAGGGCAAGGATAAGTAACGATCATTGTAGATTTTATAGCTAAAGGCAAAAAATCTATGGTTTGAAGTTGCATACTCTTATGGAATGATGCATCTCACCTATCTTTCAGTTACTTACATCTTTTAGGGGAAAGTACTTACAATTTTAGAAGAATGTATTTGCATCTTTAAAAGAAAGATCATCTTAAATCATGGGTTAGTTAGATCAACTAAGTGATTCGCATATAGTTGAATAGCTTACATGAGAATCATAAATGTATGATTAACTAGTGTACGACGATCGCCTCAAAGTGCTGGGTAAAGGTTAAGTTATGTTAAAATTCTGCCTAGTATCGCACTTGGGATGCCGATTTAAGACTTTCGATCCCAAAGATCCTACCCACATTCTTGAAGATGTTAGGTTTACCTAAACGCCCATGCAAGAATGATCTAGGGTTCTCTCCCTAAGGACCAATTGACCAAATACTAAACCTTCGTATGAATTTAGGATCCCTAGGGCCAAAGCGTTATCAGCCTAGTAGGGTTAGGGGTTGGATTGGGTCAAGAGGGTTCCCAAACCCTACATCTTGACCAAAGGTATTCTTGACCAAGGAATATCGTATGATGGGAGAAATAATCCCACAAGTTATGTGCGACACCTATCTCGTGCAACAAATTGCAATGTCGCATGGTTTTGTGTCTAAATCACAAAATAGTATTGCCACTCCTTAGAGCAAGGTTGGCAAGTTCTAAGTACAAGACTAATTTTCTAAAGGATGAGTAGTCATCCTACCACATCACCCTTCCTTGAGGCTGATTTGCCAAGGTAGGAAAATTTATGAATTTCCTAGTAAGCAATTGACCAATCAAGTGAGGGCAACAGGGTTGTTCGACAATAATATATGATTTCCATCCTAGGGATGGTAGGTTTAGCGTCATTTGGTGCTGCAAAAGCCAACAGGGCTCCTCTTCCAAAGAATTTTGGTGGCCTGTTCACAAGGTGGGGTTGATCGTAAGGCTGCGGGTATGGGAGTCTCCGAGGTAAGCGATAATGCATGGTGTCATGATTAAACCTACCACAATTAGCACAAGGTCCTAACCTAGGGTCCTGAAACTCAATTGGCAAGTGGTTTTTGCCACAATGCACACATTGGATATGTTGGCGCATTGGTCATCTCATCATCTCCTATAGTTTTGGCTATGTCCATCCTAATCTCTGCTAGCTCCTGTTTCGACTTAGTGCCCTTCCCTTTGTCCTGAGTGCTTGAGTCTATTCTCTCACTTGGCGTCGAGGCTCTCTTGAAACTCCTAGCACTGGACTCTTCTTGATTCGAGCCATTGGAGCCTCTTTCCTTGAGCTGGTCATCCACTCTAATAGCCTCTTGAGAGACCCTTGTCAATGTGTCTCGCTGCAAGCTTGAGTTGTCGGCCAAGGTTTTGTAGAGCTCCTTGCCCCATATTCCATTGATGAATACCGTGGATATGGCCCTTTCCATTGGTCTCTCACCCAGGGGAATTCTCTTGAAGAGGCTCCTTATGTGGGTCACATAATCTCGAATGTCCTCTCTCTCTTTTTGCTTGACGTTCATAAGCCACACTAACAGGTTATCGAAGTATCCCCGTTCGGAAAATCTCTTAATGAAGAGATTTTTCAGGCCATTGAAATTGGCATGCTCCGCATCAGCATCTAGACTTGTGTACTAGGTTCGACTCTTGTCGCCTAAGCACAATCTGAAGGATTGGGAGCTTTGAGTAGGATCAGTGAGGCCGTTTGCCTCGTAGACCTACTCAAATTGCTCCATAAAGCTGTATGGGTTGTTGGTTGCTTGGTGTTTATCCAACTTCTTTGCTACCACAGGGATTTTTGATTGGCTCCTAGAGCCTTGGTTGACCCCCAACCTTGTCAGTAGTGATGTTGCCAATGCTGCAGTGCTTTGCTCTATGGCCGTGTTATCTAGCAGCCACTTTATCAGGAGCTT
Organism: Lygodium microphyllum; assembly: GCF_053477565.2. Classification (NCBI taxonomy): domain Eukaryota; kingdom Viridiplantae; phylum Streptophyta; class Polypodiopsida; order Schizaeales; family Lygodiaceae; genus Lygodium; species Lygodium microphyllum. The sequence goes on from NC_141157.1 coordinate 21,787,286, forward strand.
GCTTAGCGTGAGATCTCCTTCTAGCACTCTCTCACTCTCTGACCGATTCCTGCCCGCGCTAAGGCTAGCACTCTTTGGATATCTTGCATTTCTAAGCTCTGGTGTAAGATCGTTATTTACTGAACTTGGTTGTATGCCGCTAGGCCTTGTAAAGCATTGCAGGCTAGTTTTGTTTCCTCCTCTAGGTCTGCCATGATGTCGTCAACTGGTTAAGCTGTAACTATTGGATAACCTCAGGAAAGTCTCCTAGGTTAAGCTCCTCATCGCTTCTATGGCATGAGCTGCCTTCTTCCATGTCTAGGACTTCCTGTTCTGCCAAGTTGTCTATCAAGTTGATAAGGCCAGACAGATCCACTTCTGCAGTATTGTTTGTCCTTGTTGCATTCACATTTTTGGTCGTGCTCTCCACATGGTCCTACCTTTGGGGATTCGATATCATTTCTATGTCTTTGGGTCTTCTGTTTACTGGTGTTTTCCTTTGAGTTCTTAAGTCCAGGTGTGTTCCTTGTCACTTACAATCAATCCTCAACTTACCTTGACTCTGTGTGTGGGTGTGTGTGTGTGCTCTTTTCTGTGCATTGTGAGAAATCAGGCTTTTAGCTTTCCTTAATTGAGCTTCGAGGAGTGATAGAAATCAGAGTGGGTGAAAAAAACAAAGTGCATGTAGCTCCGGTGCTCTTGTTTATGGGTTGGGCTTGATAGGGTCGTGTGTTTGGTTCCTAACTATTCCCCTCAGTTTCTAGGTTTTTTTTTCTCTATGCTATCTCATTTTGCTCGAGTTGGGGTCTTGCAATCAGTCCACAACACTGAACACCCTTTCAGAATGTTCGACCACAATCCCTAGGTTTGTAACTGCGTGTAAGGCAATCGGTGGGTGCATTTAGATTTTGTCAAGGTGGCCCAACCTGTAGGATTGATTTCCATCCTAGGCCTTGACAAAATCTAAATGCACCTTGACAAAATCTAAATGCACCTTGTCAAGGTGGCCCAACCTGTAGGATTGATTTCCATCCTAGGGCTCCCCTTCCAAAGAAGTTTGGTGGTCTGTTCACAAGGTGGGGCTGAGCGTAAGGCTACGGGTATGGGAGTCTCTCCGAGGTAATCGAAAATGCATGGTGTCATAATTAAACCTACCACAATTAGCACAAGATTGTGACCTAGGGTCCTAACAATCAACTGGCAAGTGGTCTCCACTACGATGCACACATTGGATATGTGGGCACATTGGTTGTCTCATCATCTCCTGTTGTTTTGGCTATGTCCATCCTAATCTCTCCTAGCTCTTGTCCCGACTCAATGCCCTTCCCTTTGTCCTGAGTGCTTGAGTATATTCTCTCACTTGGGGTTGAGGCTCTCTTGAAACTCCTGGCACTAGACTCTTCTTGATTCGAGCCGCTGGAGTCTCTTTCCTTGAGCTGGTCATCCACTCTAATAGCCTCTTGAGAGACCCTTGTTAGTGTGTCTCTCTGCAAGCTTGAGTTGTCGAGCAAGGCTTTGTAGAGCTCCTTGCCTCGTATTCCATTGATGAATACCACCCTTTCGGTTGGTCTCTAACCCCGGGGAATTCTCTTGAACAGGCTCCTTATGTGGGTCACATAATCTCGAATGTCCTCTCTCTCTTTTTGCTTGACGTTCATAAGCCACACTAACAAGTTATCGGAGTATACCCGTTTAGAAAATCTCTTAATGAAGAGATTATTCATGCCATTGAAATCGGCATGCTCCGCATCATCTAGACTTGTGTACTAGGTCCCCGACCCTTGTCGCCTAACCACAATCCCAAGAATTGGGAGCATTGAGTAGGATTAGTGAGGCCGTTTGCCTCGTGGACCTGCTCAAACTACTCCATAAAGCTCTATGGGTTGTCGGTTACTTGGTATTTATCCAACCTCTTTGCTACCAGAGGGATTTTCGATTGGCTCCTAAAGCCTTGGTTGACTCCCAAGCTTGTTAGTAGTGATGTTGCCAATGCTGCGGCGCTTTGTTCTATGGCCGTGTTATCTAGCAGCCGCTTTGTTGGGAGTTTGCTTAGCATGAGATCTCCTTCTAGCACTCTCTCACTCTCTAATCGATTCCTGCCCGCTAAGGCTAGCACTCTCTGGATCTCTTGCATTTGTAAGCTTTGGTGTAAGTTCCTAGTTTACTAATCCTGGTTGTATGCTGCTAGGCCTTGTAAAGCACTACAGGCCAGTTTTGTTTCCTCCTCTAGGTTTTCCATGATGTCCTTGACGAGTCTACCACGATGTTCTCGCCGAGTTTGAGCGTCAATTTTGTACACTAACTATTGGATAACCTCAGGAAAGCCTCCTAGGTTAAGCTCCTCATTGCTTCTACGGCATGAGCTACCTTCTTCCATGTCTAGGACTTCCTGTTCTGCCACCATTATGGCTAGAGGGAGAACCTCCAGTGTTGCTGACAAGGAGCTGGGTGATTAAGAAGATCCATCCATGGAAGCTGACATTGAGAGGGCAATGGTTTTTGCCGCTCTTCACAAGAAAGGCTCGATTCTCCAATTCTTGGTGATTCAATCTCCATCGGATTATCAAGGTAAAAGCTTCAAAACCTTTATTGATTGTAGCAGTACACATTCCTTCATTTCACCATTCTGTGCAAAAAGATTAGGAATAGCCACAATAGATGCACCTACCTTAATTATGGAATTAGCAAATGGTCGAGAGGTCTCTTGTACCAAGCAAACTGCTAAGGTGAAATTTCTACTGGGTGGAAAGTCGACTTCGGTCAGATTCAGCTACAAGCTCTTGTCCAGACTTAGTGCCCTTCCCTTTGTCCTGAGTGCTTGAGTCTATTCTCTCACTTGGCATTGAGGCTCTCTCGAAACTCCTGGCACTAGACTCTTCTTGATTCACGCCATTGGAGCCTCTTTCCTTGAGCTGGTCATCCACTCTAATAGCCTCTTGAGAGACCCTTGTCAGTGTGTCTCGCTGCAAGCTTAAGTTGTCGGCCAAGGCTTTGTAGAGCTCCTTGCCCCATATTCCATTGATGAATACCGTGGATACCTTCGTTGGTCTCTCACCCAGGGGAATTCTGCTGAGGAGGCTCCTTATGTGGGCCACATAATCTCGAATGTCCTCTCTCTCTTTTTGCTTGACATTCATAAGCCACACTAATAGGTTATCGGAGTATCCCCATTCGGAAAATCTCTTAATGAAGAGATTTTTTAGGCCATTGAAATCGGCACGCTCCGCATCATCTAGACTTGTGTACTAGGTCCGACCCTTGTCGCCTAAGCACAATCCGAAGGATTGGGAGCGTTGAGTAGGATCAATGAGGCCGTTGGCCTCGCAAACCTGCTCAAACTGCTCCATAAAGCTATATGGGCTGTCGATTGCTTGGTATTTATCCAACTTCTTTGCTACTAGAGGGATTTTTGATTGGCTCCTAGAGCGTTGGTTGACTCCCAAACCTGTCAGTAGTGATGTTGACAATGCTGCGGTGCTTTGTTCTATGGCCGTGTTATCTAGCAACCACTTTGTCAGGAGCTCGCTTAGTGTGAGATCTCCTTCTAGCACTCTCTCACTCTTTGACCGATTCTTGCTCGTTAAGGCTAGCACTCTCTCGATCTCTTGGATTTCTAAGCTTTGGTGTAAGTTTCTAGTTTACTGATCCTGGTTGTATGCTGCTAGGCCTTGTAAAGCACTGCAGGCCAGTTTTGTTTCTTCCTCTAGGTGCCCACATGGTCTCACCTTTGGGGATTCGATATCCTTTCTATGTATTTGGGTCTTCTCTTATTGGTGGGTTCCTTCGAGTTCTTAAGTCCAGGTGTGTTCCTTGTCACTTACAATCAGTCCTCAACTTACCATCACTCTATGCATGGGTGTGTGTGTGTGCTCTTTTTTCTGCACTGTGCAAAATCAAGCTTTTAGCTTTTCTTAATTGAGCTTTGAGTGATAGAAATCAGAGTGGGTGAAAAAAACAAAGTGTGTGTAGCTCTGATGCTTTTGTTTATGGGTTGGGCTTGACAGGGTCATGTGTTTGGTTCCTAATTGTTCCCGCCACCTTCTAGGTTTTTTTTCTTCTGCGCTATCTCATTTGGCTCGAGTTGGGGTCTTGCAATCAGTCCACAACACCGAACATCCTTTTAGACAATTCAACCACAATCCCTAGGTTTGTAACTTCATGTAAGGCAATCGATGGGTGCATTTAGACTTTGTCCAGGCGGCCCAACCTATAGGATTGATTTCAATCCTAGGGATGGTAGGTTTAGCATCATTTGGTGCTGGAAGAGCCAATGGGGCTCCCCTTCCAAAGAAGTTTGGTGGCCTATTCGCAAGGTGAGGTTGATCGTAAGGCTGTGGGTATGGGAGTCTCCAAGGTAATCGACAATGCATGGTGTCATGATTAAACCTACCACAATTAGCACAAGGTCATGACCTAGGGTCCTGACACTCAACTAGCAAGTGGTTTCCACCACAATGTACACATTGGATATGTGGGTGCATTGGTCGTCTCATCATCTCTTGTAGTTTTGGCTATGTCCATCCTAATCTTTGCTAGCTCTTGTCCCGACTTAGTGCCCTTCCCTTTGTCCTGAGTGCTTGAGTCTATTCTCTCACTTGGCGTTGAGGCTCTCTTGAAACTCCTGGCACTGGCTTCTTCTTGATTTGAGCCACTGGAGCCTCTTTCCTTGAGCTAGTCATCCACTCTAATACCCTCTTGAGAGACCCTTGTTAGTGTGTCTCGCTACAAGCTTGAGTTGTCGGCCAAGGCTTTGTAGAGCTCCTTGCCCCGTATTCCATTGATGAAAATTGTGGATACCGCCCTTTCCATTGGCCTCTCACCTAGGGGAATTCTCTTGAAGAGGCTCCTTATGTGGGTCACATAATCTCGAATGTCCTCTCTCTCTTTTTGCTTGACGTTCATAAGCCACACTAACAGGTTATCGGAGTATCCCTGTTCGGAAAATCTCTTAATGAACAGATTTTTCAGGCCATTGAAATTGGCACGCTCCGCATCATCATCTAGACTTGTGTACTAGGTTCAACCCTTGTCACCTAAGCATAATTTGAATGATTGGGAGCATTGAGTAGGATCAATGAGGCCGTTGGCCTCGCGGACCTGCTCAAACTCCTCCATAAAGCTGTATGGGTTGTCAGTTGCTTGGTATTTATCCAACTTCTTTGCTACCAGAGGGATTTTTGATTGGCTCCTAGAGCCTTGGTTGACCCCCAACCTTGTTAGTAGTGATGTTGCCAATGCTGCAGTGCTTTGTTCTATGGCCGTGTTATCTAGCAGCCACTTTGTTAGGAGCTCACTTAGCGTGAGATCTCCTTCTAGCACTCTCTCACTCTCTGATCGATTCCTGCCCGCTAAGGCTAGCACTCTTTGGATCTCTTGCATTTCTAAGCTTTGGTGTAAGTTCCTGGTTTACTAATCCTGGTTATATGCCGCTGGGCCTTATAAAGCACTATAGGCCAGTTTTGTTTCCTCCTATAGGTCTTTCATGATGTCCTTGACTAGTCTGCCATGGTGTTCTGGCCGGGTTTGAGTGTCGTATTTGTACACTAACTATTGGATAACCTCAGGAAAGCCTCCTAGGTTAAGCTCCTCATTGCTTCTACGGCCTAAGCTACCTTCTTCCATGCTTTATCCAATGCCACTTAGCATTGAAGGGGGGTGTTGAGAAGTAAGCATGTGAACTCTCCTTATACTGGAGGGGATAAGGATAGCTAGGTGTAAAAGAACTGGAGGACAAAGGAGCAAGGGGAAATCCTAACCCTAACTTCTCTAGAGGTCATATAAAGTGCCTAAAGGTCACTCTCATAGTAGAGGAGAGTGTACAAGTTGTACCTTTGAAAAACTTACTAAGTAATATCTTCTTCTTGTACTTGAGCTCTCTCTCCCTCTTATGCACACTCTCATACTTCCACTCTGCTTTTCCACACTCTCTTGATGAGCAATTCTCAGCCTAGGAAGAAAGAACTCTATAAGTAGAATTGCTTCAGTTCCGTAGGTCAACCTGAAGGGAGTTTGTCCCACAGCCATTTTATAAGCTGTTTGGTAGGCTCATAAAGCTGCCATGAGCTTGTTATCCTAGTCGCTGCACGAAGCAGAGACTACCTTGGTCAAGACGTTTACTAGAATTTTATTCATAGACTCATCCTGGCCATTAGCCTGAGAATAGTATGATGAGGATTTCCGATGGATGATTAGAAAGGTGGATAGGAGGTGAGCGATCACTTCATTGATGAAGTGTGTGCCTTGGTTCACTAATGAGTTTGATGGGGCAACCAAATTATGAGATCACTTGCGGCCAAAGGAACTTCGTAGTGGTCCTAGCGTCATTCTTTCTTGTAGCTCGTACTTTCACCCACTTCATGAGATTGTATGTGGCAACAATGATGTATTTTGCTTGTGAGTATTGTGCCGCGGGACTGACTGGTCAAATGAAGTCAATTTCCCATTTCTCGAATGGTTGCCTTGCAGTGATCGGACTTAACTCCATTTGTCCTTGCAAATTGGTACCTTGGTCCTTTGACACTCATCATAGTGCTTTACAAGAATTGTGTTGCGTCTCGAAAAAGAGTAGGCCACCATAGCTGAGATTTCGGCACCTTGCGGGTTGTTGTGTCTCTATTGAAATGCCCTCCTGCTATTCTATCGTGTGCTTCTACAAGTGCGTCGTGCATTTCATGCTCGCACACACATCTCCGTAGCAATCTGTCTTGCCCTAGCGCCATAGCTGATAGTAGCTAATAGGGTTGGATTTTCAGGATGAGTCGCTTAAGTTGGGCCTTCTCGATTGGTCATTTAGGGAGTCCATGCTCAAGCACTTGGACTATGTCATCTGCCTAGTACGGATCAAATCAGCTTTAAATAGATCTCTTTTGCTAGATAGGTTAAAGAGATGGGCGTTAGGTCATCTGTAATGCCTTGTTCAATGGCTTCTCCTGTGGGAATGTGAAACATATGGTCAGCCATGTAATGTTTTCCCTTGTGTACGACCACAAAGAAGTCAAACTCCAAAAGCAGAAGTAGCCATCAAGTGATGCGTCCTGTAGCACAAGGTTCAAGATGTTGCAATGCTTGATGGTCAACAAAGAAGGTAAAGACATAGCCAAAAGATAGTGCCAAAACTTCTTTACAACAAATACCATGGCTAGCCCCTCTCTCTCCATTATCGAATAATTCATTTCCGTATCCATGAGTTGTCTACTAGAAAATCTCATAGGATAGTCTAAGTTGTGTTCGCCAGGTTGGCACAACACTGCTCCTACATCAAATTTAGAAGCATCAATGTGAACATGAAAGGTGATTTTCCAATTTGGGGCCCATAGGATCGGTGCAGTTTGGTGAGAGTCTTTTTCAATTGCTCGTATACGTCATGGCATTCCTTGGTCCATTCTTTTGAATACAATCAACAGCTTGTATAGAGGTCCAACAATCAATGCATAGTTTAATACAAACCGTTGATAATACCTTGTATGGCCCAGGAAGCACTGAAATCCCTTGTAATTAGTTGGTGGTGGGAGGTCGACAATGACCTTGACTTTTGAGAAGTTGGTGGCAATGCCGTTCTTCAATACCACATGCCCTAGGATGCATTCATGCTTCACCCAAAACTGGCACTTTACGAGGTTCAATGAGAGATGATATAATTGATGCCGTTCGAAGACAACTCAGAGCTTGTCTACATGCTCCTTCCAAGTTGAATGAACACAAAGATTGATGACAAAAACCTCCAATTCCTTCCTAAGCATGTCCTTAAATATAGCACACATGAGCCTCTAGAAGGTAGCTTGTGCGTTAGTCAACTCGAAGGGCATGACTATGTAGGCAAATATTTCCCACTCAGTGGCAAAGGGAATCTTGTGCCTATCGTCGTCAGGGTGCACTTGCACCCGGTTGTACCTCGAGAAGCCATCCAAGAAGTTGTAGGCCTCTTTACTAGCTACTCTTTTGAGTATGTGTTTGGTATATGGCAATGAATAATTGTCTCTCTTCGTGGAAGTGTTTACCTTTTTGTAGTTAATGCACACTCTAAATTTTCCATTCTTTTTTAGTACGATGACTATGGGTGAAACCCAGTCTGTGTGCTCAATCTTGTAGATGAATCCTGCTCTCATTAGCTGATCAATTTCCTCCTTGACAGCATGAGTGTGTTTTGGATTCATGGGATATAGTTACTACTTTACCGGCATTGCATCGGGTGTCATGGGTATATTGTGAGTCACTATACTCAGATCTACCCCTTTGAGTTCTTCCAGGGACCAAGCAAAGACGTCTACATACTCTTGCAAGAGAGTAATGACTTCCTCTTCCTTGGTTAGGTCATCGGCTACAAAGATAGGTCGAGGTGTCTCCCTTTCCCTAGCCAAATTGACCTCCTTGACCTTGGTGAGTCCTTCTATTGGTTTGCTTGCTTGCCCTTGGCATTTGGCTCCTAGCAAGATTACTACTCTATCGCATTTCTGAAACTTAGCGAACCTCTTTTGGTAGGTCTTGCGGTTTTCTTTGCTCTTGTGCTTGTATGTCCCTAGGCTATTTCCTTCTTTCCTCCTTTAACCTTTAGTGCCTTAGGTGAACGGGTAGGTCCCCTTTGGTGTGTCTAGTCTTAGCAGGTTGAGGAATCTTGGGGTCACTGTCTAAACTTACTTTTGACTCGGAATTAAACTCTCCATCTTCACTAGAAGAGGGAGTTTCCCTTGGTGGTTGTAGCTTGGAAGGTGAATCCATCCTATATATGGGTGTAGCACTTGGTTGGACTAGTCCTGCTTGCTTATAGTCTAATTGCACCTACATGTTCTAACCAAGTGCGATCACAATCCACGTGCATGACTCCTTTCGTGACTCTAAAGGGATTTCCCTTGCATGGTTTGGAGTCGTATTTGCTTGATTATGCATCCTTTAGTGTCATATTCTGTTGTATCAATCTCCCCTTCACTCTCGTCACTGAAGGAGCAGCAGTCCTTGTACTCGTCATTAGAATCACCCTCATCTGACTGCCCATTGTCTTCCAAGTCCTGATACTCAGGCTTCTTCTCATCGGTGACTAAGGCCCAATTGTACATCAAGTTTAAGCCGTGCACTTTGGTCCATCGTCACTTAGGTTTGTTCAAGAGATATTTGTGTGGTTTAAGATTTGCTAATGAGTTACCAACTAGCTTGTCGATCAGGTGCTCTAAGATCACATGGAGCTCTTTACAATACTTGCTGATGAGACAGGGTTGGGTCCTCTTTGTGTGATCCTAGCCATCATGAAGATTGACACCGAGGGCTCTTCTCGGGTCTTATCAACTTCTTTAATAGCTTGCTCATATTTCTAATTGTCCGACAAGTCGATTGTAGCAAGGACATGCATCTAGTCTCGATTGTCCTCAGGGCAAGGGATTTACTTAGTCAGTGGCCCTCATAAGACATCCTAGTCTGGCCATCACCCTTCAACATAGAGGAGATGGTATTTAGGTTGATTGTCATGGTCTTCTAGGTGTCCATCTCTACTCTTACGGCTTTTGTTCGATTGCCTAGGAAGATTAACCCGTTGCCCCAGTCTTCTATGACTCTCGCATTGCGCATCTAGGATTGGCCTATCAGGATATCATAGTCCACTCCCTTCATGACTATAAAATCAACTGAGAATTGGACTCCTACAATTTTTACTACCCAATTCTTTAACACATCGAATGACTTCACTTTTGTTCCATTAGCTAGAGTGATGTTAAACTTGGCTATCTCGACTGGTGTGTTACCCTAGGTCTGGAGCAGTGCATGACTCAGCACACTGACTCCCACTCTCGTGTCCACAATTCCTTTCCTTGTGGTGTCGCCTAGAGCTAAGACTTGCAAGACAACATGTGTTTCAGTGCCCTTCCAAAAAGCATTAACGTTTAAGGATTTTGGCATTGAATGTAGCATCAGACTCGGTAGTTGCATTTTTGCATCATGTTTGTTCAAGTCAGTGGCACCTCGTCCTATTGGTCCTTCAACCCACTGTTTTAGCTCCTGCCAAAGTGGTCAATGTTGCCTAAGCAGATCTCCTAGGCTTATCATCACAGGGGTGGCTACTAGAGCTCCAAGAGAGACACCAAGGAAAATGGATTTCTACTATAAGAAAATCTATCTTGTAACATCAACAAGCTTTTGTTTCATCCTATAAAGAACCACAACAAGGAAAAGAACACCACAAGCAAGAAATCTTCACGTATTATCATAGAAACAATCTCCACGGTTCTATCTTCAAAAAAATTCATCATTTTCTTCATATTCTTCATATTTTTCATTGATAGACAAAGAGAACACAAGAGGAACACCACTTTTAATGGAAATAAGATCACATAGTATTCATCTTCATTGTCTTCATAGTTTTCTCTCATAGTCTCTCATATATAGATACATTGTCTTGCATAGAATTGGCTATCTCTAACTCTCTCTTTCTCTCTCAATCAATAGTACATCATATCCTCTCTACAATGCTCAATAATCACTCATAATAATCCTTTTTTGGTCGTGAATACCCCTTTCAAAAAGTGTGTCTAATATGAAAGGTCACCAGAGCCATTACAGTGACTTCTCATAGCTCACTACTGTCACTTCACTCTAGTCTTCTCTTGAGTCTTCAGCAGCTGCTTCTTCCACTTTTTTGAGCTCTTTTGAACTTATATTCACCTCTTTTCAAGGCTAGAAAACTTTCCCAAAATCATACATACATTCCACAGAACACTTATAGAAGATTTATAGAATAGAACAGAACAGGAACAGAGGCAGAAATAGAGGCTCTATAGAAGATTTCATAGAAGGTCAATAGAAAGCATCAGAACCTCATAACTCATACCAAAAGAATTCCAAACCATAAAAAATTATTCAATGAGCTTGCAAAAGGCTTCAACTTCCATCAATCATCAATCCATGCTTCATATAGAAGAAAAACAGAACAAAACATAAGCTAAACAGAACACAATAGAACCTCAACAGAACATCATAAAATCTCATATTTCTACTAAGAATCATCATGAGCTTTTGAAACATAATCAATCTCATTCAAAAAACTCTCAAACACTTCCAAAACAACTAGTCATCACTCAAAATCCATCAAAAATCAACCATTCAGGCCTCTAAAACAATAAAAATTAGCCAAAAATCTAGTCAATTCAACATTCAACATATCCCCACACTTAATGAGGGAGTGTCCTCATGACCTAAGAAAAAGGGAATACAAGTTCATTATAGATCTTAACTCGATCTTCTTCAGTATCTTCAATAAACCACCCAACCACGACCCCAACTTATCACTTGTATCTCTGGTAAATAACGTAACGAAAGGAAAACCCTTTATCCATTAACACTTCTTAAAATCAATTAAAAAAAAAATTGGTAAAGGATATAAGAAGTTTCCTCTGTCCATCCATCCATCAAGCATCTTCGCAATCAAGTCCATCTTCATATTCAACTCCACATAAGAGAAAAATAATACATACACATACACTGACATTGGACACAAAACCAGGTAGTCTGAATGGCATACGCTCCCAAAAACGGAGAGCAAATGAAAAGATTTTCATTAAGAAAAAGGATGATACAATCATGAAAACCCTTTCTTCTTAAATTGCATACTCAGTTTAAGACGTTCCAAGGCTTTGTTCTCATCTACAAAGTACCGAGGTACATTTTGGAGGAATTGAGACAACACATCCTTTCTAGTAAGATGATAAACATGGTGGGGAATGCCTATGCAAAGTAATAGAGTACATTCATTTGAGTAGCAGCTACATCCACATTTGGATCTATGATCAGCTGGGGGATACTCTTCCAAGTATTCATATGAGATTGATGATGCATGAAGGCAAGATACCAGCAAAAGTGAGCAGCAAGACGAACAGTGGTATCCTTAGAAGAAGTAACATGTACTTTGGAAAATTGAAGATAAGAATTTGAACATGCCACAGATGTATCCTAGGACCATGGAATAAAAGGCCAGTTAAGTCATATCACAGAATCATGCAGCATCCATTGTCATTGACAAAGAATATCATGATTATAGCCTGGTGTATTCAGCACTATCTAGGGAGGAAAGTTAATGTAATTAGATGGAAAGGGCAATGGAATAAGAGGAGGACATTGCAATGGAGGATAAGATAAGTCATAGAATGAGGGTAAATGAAGTGATAAGGAAAGTGGAAAAGATGGAGAATGAATTAAAAATGTTTGAAGGGAATCTGCAAAAAAAAACAAAAGGAATAGGAATGGTAGGAAGCGGTTCAGGAGGGGTAGGAGATATTGTTGGATCAGCAAATAAAAGGACAAATGGTAAACACATGAATGTGAGGCGACCTAGAAGGTGTAAAAGATAAAAGAGGAATGATATTAGGTTTAGATGAAAGAAGAGAAACATATAAAGGGAAACGATAAGATATGAGGGAATAAGACAAAAGATCTGCAAGATCCAATGGATAGAAAGAACAACGAAAATGAAGAATTTTGGAAAAAGGAATCAATAAATAATGGATTACCAGCAAGATAGCTCAATAACTGAGATTGTAAAGGTTGGATATTAGATTTATGGAATACACTCTTGAGACGATGAGGTTCCAAAGCAGCAATCTCCAAAGGTGGATGACAAGAATGTCCTTTACACCAAGATGTTTGCTCATGATAAGTCTTCAAACTCTTTGCTAGCAAAAGATCCACTAAGTGCACATACACAATAGCTTGCAAGATCACATTCCCCACATAAACATTTAGATCTTCCTCATCAGGGATCTACAAATGGCTTGTAAGATACATAAAAGATAATAATTGAACTTCATGGGAAACAACTCATCCATGAATCTATCAAATACCGCCCTAAAAAAAATCTGCAAACCAAAGATTTGGCCATCCATCCTTTGGAGGTTCCGAATCCACATTACTTAAGGATATATATAAGGCAAATATTTGTTGATGATATTTAATCCAAAAGGAAGAAGGTGGTGACACCAAGGCAGTATAGCGAATGAAATCTTCCTGCATACAATTCATCGTTGTTGGAGGCATTCTACTTTAGCAACAAATCCATCACACAACTTAGCTTTATGCTGCAATTGATCAAGCTCCTCCCGAGAAGATACCACTGAAGAAACTGTTGAGATATCGAGCTCCACTCGTGATATGCCAAGGTGACCGTTGTGCATTTATGTCACCGACTTGTTAGTTGCAGATGCGGTTGGTACACCGCCCATGAATAATAGCTAGACGACAGCTATCCTTATCTACTCTAGTTCGTGGCTCAGTTAGTATGCCACCTTAGTTAGTTGAGTTTGGTTTGAGACCCATATATAGGGTTCTTCTATTTCTATGTACTTGAGTTCTTTTTGGCTTACACAACTAAGAAGAGGAAAACTGTTTTCAGCCTCCACCTTTGTGTGTATTTCCCCATTGTGCAAGCAAGAAAGCTACAAGTGAGACTCCTTCCTTCTCTCCCACAATCTTGACATGGTATCAGAGCCTTGTTCGTGGTAAGGAGCTCAAGAAAGGAAACCAAGTTTGTGGTGTTCTGGTAAGAGGACCAGTGTTGCTTTCATATTTTCTGTTTTGGGAGCAAGTCTCTGCAGGTAGCACAGCCGGAAAGTGCAAGAGTGCATTGTCTCAGATTGAGACGCCCTTCGTGGTGTAGCAAGATGGTAGTATATGCTGTGGGACAGGGCTTTAGCCCTTGGTTGCTCTGTTTTTTTGATTTGAGGCCATTTCGGGGCCTGTTTTGGAGGCAGAAGTTTTCTGTACACACTCAGAAAAAGGCCTTGTTTTATGTTGTGTGACCACTGTTCTACAGGTCGGTGAAAAGTTACTGTAGAAATTGCATCGTATGCCTTTGCGCAGAGACATTGGGAGTTACAGAATCATCCTTGTTGCCTGTTGATGCAAAATCGTCACTAAGAAGTGACTGTGTGGTCAAATACCACTTTCGTCAGTTTTGCAGATTTGCCCTTGTGAGGCTGAAGCTGTGTTCTTTGCAGTGACAAAATTTTTTGCAGTGTTCTATAATGGCGTCTGATACTCTTTCACGGATTGTCACTGAAAATCTTGACAAGAACAACTTCCAAATATGGAAGTTCAGAATGACGAATTTCCTTATGGGAAAAGGATATTGGAAATTCGTTGCAAGAAATGAAGAAGAACCAGTTCTTCCTGATGTTCCCAATCAACAGCAAATGCAGGCATTTAAAGCATGGCATGAGAGAGCAAGAAAAGTTATGTACTGGTTGTCTATCAGCATTTCAGACTCTATGATTGTGCATATTCAAGATGCAAGTACGCCAAAGGAGGCATGGGATACTTTGTCAAAAATGTATAGCACAAATACACAAGCCATGAAAATGCAACTCAAGTAAGAGCTGCACTATGTGCAAAGAGAAATTATGAGCATCAATGACTACCACATGAAGGTGAAGAATATTGCAGATGCACTTGCTTCCATTGGGTCACCAGTGGAAGATGATGATTTAGTTTCTGTGACCTTGAATGGTCTAGGAAAGGATTATGCACAGTTTCGAACATCCATTTCCATCCGTGAAAGATTTCCTGATTTTGAGGAGTTGATTGCTCTTCTAATTTCTGAGGAGCAGAGAAATGGTGGTGCATCTTCTTCAGGAGGAACTTCAAAAGAAATTGTCTTCTACTCAAATGCTGGAAGAGGTAGAGGCAGAGGTAGAGGAGGCCGATCTGGAGGCCGTGGTAGAAATCAGAATATGCAACAAACTCAAGAAAACCAGTCCTATGGAGGAGGACGTGGTAACTCTAGAGGCAAGGGGAGCTAAAGAGGTCGTGGTGGATGGCAAAGAGGCCAAAATGCAAACAACAATGTTGAATGCTACTACTATGGTAAAATGGGTCATATGGCTAAAGACTGCTATAAAAAGCAGAATGACATCATGAATGGAAAATTGCAACAAGGGAATTATGCATCTTCTAGTAGATAGGGTGATGACAAAAATGAGCATTTGTTTATGGTGCAGCACATGACCAATTCTATGACAAGTGCAGAAGAAAGCAATGATGTGTGGTATGTTGACTCAGGTGCATCAAACCACATGACAGGTCATGCAGAATGGATGCAGTATGCAAGGAAAATGGAAAAACCAGGATTTGTGGAGACTGGTGATGATACTGCACATCCTATTGTGCAGATTGGAAAAATTCATTTGTCTATGTAGGATGGGAAAAAGAAATACATGTCGGATGTATTTCATGTCCCGAATATCACCAAGAACCTAGTTTTTGTTGGTCAAATGGTTGAGGAGGGCTTGCAGGTCAGATTTAATTCTCATGGATGCTTTGTTGAGGATATGAAAAATAAAGGTCGCTTGATAGCAAAAGGAAAGAAGAAGGGCAGAATGTTTACGTTGGATGCAGACATGCCTGAATTGAGTGCATCAATGTTTGCACATGGGACCGGTGTAGTTGCACATATTGATATCTGGCATAAACGCATTGGTCATGTTAACGTACAGCGACTTAAATCAATGCAAGCCCAAAATATTGTTGCAGGATTGCCTAAATTCAAGGTTGCAGAAATGCATAAGGTATGTGAAGCTTGTCAATTTGGAAAACAGGCAAGGAAACCATTTCCTAGACATGTTCAAGAGAGTAAGAAGCCATTGGAATTGATCCACTATGATGTGTGGACTACTAAAGCTGCATCTCTTGGAGGTTGTCATTACTTTGTCACTTTTATTGATGACTATAGCAGAAAAGTTTGAGTGTATTTTATGAAAAAGAAAAGCGAAGTATTTGGGCATTTCAAAACTCTTAAAGCTATGGTTGAAAAAGAAACAGGCCTGCAAATAAAATGCCTAAGGTCAGATGGAGGGGGAGAGTACCTCTCACATGAGTTTGCAAGGTTCCTGTAGGAGCATGGCATAAAGCAACAATATTCATACAGTCATACCCCACAACAAAATGGAATTGCAGAAAGGAAAAACAGGCATATTGGAGAGGTATCTCGTGCCATGCTCAACGAAAAAGACTTGTCAGATTTTTATTGGGCTGAAGCAGTTGCTACAGCAGTCTACATAATGAACAGGACTCCCACTGCAGCAATACATGGAATGACTCCAGAGGAGAGGTATACTGGTAGGAAACCATATATTTCTCATTTGAAAATTTTTGGTTGCATTGCCTATGTTCATGTGCCAGATGAGTTGAGATCCAAGTTGGATCCAAAAGCTGAGAAGTGCATCTTTATTGGTTATTCTCTGTAGCAAAAAGGGTATAGATGCTATAACGCTTCTACTCATAAGTTTACAGTGAGCACAGATGTTGTTTTTGATGAGATGAGTAGCTGGTATAAACTAGTAAATGTGATTGATAATGTAGATGCACAAAATGGTAATGCTGCACAGAATTCACAACAGCAGTCACAAGATATTAGTGGACCTAGAGCGTCCTCTAGCAGTGGTTCACATTCTTCGCCATGGATAGGCAAATTGAGATTAGGAGAATCTTCTCAAAGTAATGCAGATAGTGGTATGCAGGTATCATGAAATGGAAAAGAGAAGGTAGATCAGCCCATGTTTGATGTGAATGCAGGTCACTCTTATGTGGATGGTGAATCCAGTGGCTCAGAACAGAGCATTGATGATGAGTTGGGTATTCCTTCTATTGTTACACTTGGAGTAAGGAATAACAGGGATTGAGAGCAACTGGGAGTGAACCTACTTTGTGCAAGTCTACCAGAGCTAGGTATCCTGTGGATAGGCTGAAATATGATGGATTTACAGCCATTCACTATGCATATATGGTCAAAGTGATATAGGAACCAGAACCCACTTCTTTTGAGCAAGCCATGGGAAAAGATAAATGGGAGAAAGCCATGGGTGAAGAAATGGATGCCTTGGAAGCAAATGCTACATGGGAATTGGTACCTTTGCCTAAAGATAAGAATGCAATTGGTTGTAAGTGGGTTTATAAGGTGAAACACAATGCAGATGGTTTTGTGATTAGATACAAGGCAAGATTAGTAGTCAAGGGGTATGCACAAACATATGGCATTGATTATGAAGAAACATTCAGTCCGGTTGCAAGGATGGCAACCGTAAGAGCAGTCATTGCTATGGCTGCATCAAAGGGATGGTCTTTACATCAGATGGATGTAAAGAATGCCTTCTTGCATGGTGATTTGTAAGAAGAGGTCTATATGGAGCAGCCACCAAGTTATGTGCATGCTGTTCATCTTGAGTTTGTTTGCAGGTTGAAGAAAGCCTTGTATGGCTTGAAGCAAGCACATAGAGCACGGTCTGACAAGATAGGATAGTATCTTGTCACTATTGGCTTTTAGATTTCCAAGGCAGATTTCTCACTTTATGTGAGAAAAATAGAGAAAGGTATTATGCTGCTTGTCATTTATGTTGATGATTTGATTATCACAGGTGATAGTGATGAAGATATCCTTCATGTGAAAATGCTATTGAAGCAAAAGTTTGAGATGAAGGATTTGGGAGAGTTGCGTTATTTCTTGGGCATTGAGGTGATTAGATCACCAAGTGGGATATGGCTCTTGCAGAGGCAGTATGGATTGGACATGCTGTCCAAATATGGGATGACAGGCTGTAAGCCTATTTCAGTTCCTTTGGAGCAGAATGTGAAGCTGAGCACAGATGTAGGTGAGCTTCTGGAAGACGCTACTATGTACAGATGCATAGTAGGAAGTTTGATTTATATGACTATTACCAGGCCAGATTTGAGCTATGCTGTTGGATTGGTAAGTCAGTTTATGCAGGCTCCAAGGAAACCGCATTTGGATGCGGCTAGACGCATACTTAGGTATGTGAAGTCCACATTGTAGTATGGACTACTTTATGAGACTGGGGTTCAGATACAATTACATGGATACACTGATGCTGATTGGGCTGGTAGTATTTTTGATAGACGATCTACCAGTGGATATGTGTTCTCTTTTGGGAGTGCTACAGTCACTTGGAGCAGCAAGAAACAGCCTACAGTTGCCTTGTCGAGCACAGAGGCTGAGTACAGGGGCGCAACAATGGCTGCATGTGAGGTAGCTTGGTTGCATAAGCTACTTTATGATATGCATCAGTCTACAGATGGGCCAGTTGTCATTTATTGTGACAACATGAGTAGTATACACTTGGCAAATAACCCAGTCTATCATGCTAGAACAAAGCACATTGAGGTGCATTATCACTATGTGCGGGAGAGGGTTTTACTAGGTCTTATTGATCTAGTTTATGTCAGCACAGAGGATCAGGTAGCTAACATATTCACGAAGGCATTGGGCGCAGAGAAGCTGTGCAAGTTCAGAGACCTGCTTGGTGTGCAGGAATTGGGATTGAGCTCGAGGGGGAGTGTTGAGATATTGATCTCCACTCGTGATATGCCAGGGTGACCGTTGTGCATTTATTTCACCAACTTGTCATTGCAGATGCGGTTGGTACACTGCCCATGAATAATAGCTAGATGATAGCTATCCTTATCTACTCTAGTTCATGGCTCAGTTAGTATGACACCTTAGTTAGTTGAGTTTGGTTTGAGACCCATATATAGGGTTCTTCTATTTCTATGTACTTGAGTTCTTTTTGGCTTACACAACGAAGAAGAGGAAAACTGTTTTCAGCCTCCACCTTTGTGTGTATTCCCCCATTGTGCAAGCAAGAAAGCTACAAGTGAGACTCCTTCCTTCTCTCCTACAATCTTGACAGAAACTACAGGGGCCAGAGGAGGAATAGAAAGAGTGGCAACTTTCTGATGAAGTTCTTTAATAAGCCTCTTGTGGACCTCAACAATTTTTTGGAAATGCTGCAGTTCACCTTCACAAGTTCCCAATTTACGAGCTGACTCTAACATGTCCTCAATAGCTGCATTCTTTTTAGTTGTTAAGGATATATTTGTAGCTTCTAATGTAGCTAGTTTAGCTTCTAGCTCCTGAATTTTGGCTTTCTGGTTATCCATCAAAACAGTCACCTCAGTCATTTGCTTATGAATATCACTCAGAGTAGTTTTTTTGATGCCAAATCCTCCAACGCTTTACCCAATTGGCTGGTCAATGAATCTACCTTGTCTTGCAAGGAAGTATACACTCCTGTGTAAATAGACTAAAGACATGATGTAAGGGAGGTCTCCAACATAGACTAGACACCAGAAACTATCTGAGAGAGCAATGGTCCAGGCATCAATGTCTGTAAGGAAGCAACGGGGAAGATGTCTCCTTTCAAAGAAGCAAAAGGATCTCCTCAGCTATTAATAATTGGTTTCCAATAGGGACAAAAGAAGATGAAAGGGACAACACAATGCTTCACTTATGTTGACTGTGGATAAGCAGAAGCATCGATTATAAACCAAGCCAGACTGGTTCTTGTATGATGCTAGGAAGGAGTAGCAGATCGTGTTGTGTGCTGGTGGAAACTTCAGGGCCACAAAAGGACAAAGACCTGCACGATGAATACAATCTGCCTCTAGAAGGAGGGAATAATCTTGTACCGACAATGGTATGTGCTGGATCACAAGTGGGGGAATAGAGGAAGACGATGCCATTCAGACTACATAGGATGTCTACACACACACAACCAAGGAAAAATA
Organism: Lygodium microphyllum; assembly: GCF_053477565.2. Classification (NCBI taxonomy): domain Eukaryota; kingdom Viridiplantae; phylum Streptophyta; class Polypodiopsida; order Schizaeales; family Lygodiaceae; genus Lygodium; species Lygodium microphyllum. The sequence continues at coordinate 21,806,810 of NC_141157.1, forward strand.
GGAAAAATTCTTGCAAAACCCCAAACAAAACCACAGCTAAGAAGGATATCACGGAAAAGTCGCAACAAAAAGAAAAATAGGACTAAACCAGACTTTCCCAAATAAACCACAACCTATGAAAAAAATTCAACATGACCTACATACACGTGCGACCGAAAGCTTCGTGATATGCATGACAATCAAGCACCTTGATTCCACGTAATCAAGCATGCAAAAAGAAATATATAAATTCTAGCATACCGTCGCCTCGACTGAAAACAAAATGACCGACTCAGACCATCATGGACAGATACGACCGACCTCTGGACTAAGGAATCCCAAGCCTCGTAATTGTTGAGCATACACCTAAAGTGCGGTGAAGTGAGCGGGTGATCACTATCGCATTCATTTTAATCAATGAAAAATTAGTTTGTAATTAGTTTTTAATTAAATCCTTAATGCATGGACCTAACCCTACTTTGACAAATTAACTAATTGACTAGATTGGGGATATCTAAAAATGCAGTTTGTGTTTACAATTATATGATGTTTGGCACAAAGCGCATGCATGCATGACTTCAGGGGGTTTATTTTGATTACAAATTAAATGTGTCTGTAGTGCGTGTGTGCGTGCACTATGAATGGATTTTAATTTACAAATTACGTGGGTTATGGTGCTAAAGTGCACGTGCAACTGTGGGGTTTCTTTTATAATTAATGGTCGGTTTCATTTTAATTACAATTTATGATGTGCACTGTGTTCATTTAGTGGGTGCAATGGTCGGTAGATTTAAATTACAATTAATGGAGTGTTATGGTATACGTGGGAGAGGGAAAAAGAAAAGGAACCTGGCTGTGGGTGGACACCCGCTGCAAGGTCTGAAACGTACTCAACGTCCAAAGAATCCGCACAAAAGAGAAAAAAAATCCACAAGTGGTAATAGCAAGGCAACTAGGGAACAGTCTGCCTCTTGTCAATTACAAACCAAAAGACGAATACCATGATGCACCAAAGAAAAAGATGGGGGACTTGTGCAATGTGGATGATCACATCATTAGGGAAGGGGGATCGGAAAAATGTTATGGATCTGTGTTAAGATTTATCGGCCATTTAATAGGATTTTGGGTGAGGTGTTTTGTTTAACATTAAAGTTGTGTGTTTGGTTTTGTTTGAGGTTGGTGTTTATGTTTTTTTTCTTTTTGTTTGTTTTAAAATTGTGGAGATGGTTAAGATTGGTTTTTAGGTTGTGTGTTGTAGGACTATTTGTTTGTTTGTTTATTTGTTGTTTAAAAATAAAATGTGTGGAGGCATTAGAGGGTTTGTGTTTGGATTGGTTTGTTTTTCAAGTGATGTGTGAAAGTTCAAAATGAGTGTGAATGAATTAGGTATTGGATTTAGGGTTTTTATTTTTGTTTGTTTGTTTGTTTGGTGTTTTGTTGGTTTGTTTGTTTTTTTCATTAAATAAGTTCGGCATTTACATAGGCAATGTAAGATCATGAAATATTGAAAAACATGTGAACGAATGTGGGAAAATTTTTGAGGATTTTTTGAAAATTTTAATGATTTTTTAAAATTTTTATGAATTGTGAAAAGATTTTGAAAATTTTATAATATTTTTTGTCATTTATTCATGTGTGTTCAGCAAAGAAAAATGATTCAAAAAATCAGCAATTAATTAAGAAAATTTCAGCTATTTTTTGTGATTTTTTTTGAATTTTAATAGAGTTTTTATGTTTTTTTTATGTTTTTGTTATTGCTTTATGGTTTTTTTTAAAGTAATGGAGTTTTTTAAAAATGGATTTGGGTTTGAAAAGTACATGGAAACAACTGCTAACACGGAATGACTACGGTGCGAGAATAGCTGCTAGCATCCGCACCACTGCACGAACAAGACTGGATGTGCGTCCTCAGACGTGAATACTTGCGAATAGCCCACGAGCCAGTCACGGACTTGAGCAATAACACTCACACAGCAACCGGGGTGGTGGAACGAGGTGAGGTTGGGGGACGCATTGGAGCGCGAAAACGTACGCGTTGGCGAAGGTGTTGAGACGGAAATGGATAGTGGCGTTAGAATAGAGCCCAAAAGGGCTTCGTGGGGAATTGGGTGGTTCCATAGGGGAACAAAGACTTGGGGGGGGGGGGGGGGTAAAGGGAGTGTAGTGGGGGAAGGGAAGCTTAGAAGGGGGGGGAAAATTAAGGGTTAGGGGGGGATAACGGGAGGGGGGTAAGGGAAAAATTAAAGGGGGGGGGGGGGGGGTAAAACAAAGGGTTAGGAAAAAAATTTTAAATGGGGGCGGGGGTAAGGTAAGGGTTGAGGGGAGGTAAGGAGGGTGTGGGCGGGTAGGACATGTGCGTGGGAGGGGGGTAGGAAAGGGGGGGTAGGGGGTTATGGGCGGGTGGGACTAGGGTAGGAAAGGGGGGTTAGAAGGAGGTTGTAGGTGGCACAGTGGGTGGACTGGCGGCGATTTCGGCAACCTAGCGATGCGACGGCACCTAGGCAGCGGGCGGTGGAGGGGAGGGGGATGAAGAGGAAGAGGAGGGAGAAGGAGGAGGAGGAGGAGGAGGAGGAGGAGGAGGAGGAAAAAGAACAAGAAGAAGAAGAGGGAGAGGGAGGAAGCGGGAGAAAGAGAAGACGAAGAAGAAGAAGAAGAAGAAGAGGAAGGAGGAGGAGGAGGAGAAGGGAGGAGATGGAGGAGGAGGAGGAGGAGGAGGAGGAGAGAGAGAGAGAGAAAGAAGGAGAAGAGAGAGAGGAGAGAGGAGCAATGGGAGAGAGGGGAGGGTAAGTAGAGGGGGGAGGTGAGAGAAAAAAAGGAGAAGAAAGAAGGAAGGACAGAGGAGGGAAGGAGGGGTGAGGAGGGAACCATCGGGGAGGGGGGTGGGGAGGAATATTTTTAATTAAAAATAAATAAAATGAAAAGAAAAATCAAAGGTAGCCAACCTCGTCCCGCGCACATGGGCAGGGTGGGGGTAAAAAATTTTGTAGTGGCGGGACCCATAGATGGTCAGGACATTGTCACGGGGGCGAATGGTGGGTCAGACCCATCAGAAGATGGAAAATTAAAAAACACGAATAGTCACACGCAACACGGGAGATGCATACACACGTAAAAACATAAAAAAATTAATAAAACCCAAACTATGCATCGGAATGAAATGCCGTAAAAATGGTAAATGTGTCGGAAGGCAAGGGGAAGACAGTGGAAAAATGCAATAGGGGGTTCAAGGAGAATGCACGGCATTCACATGGAAAAAAGATGAAAATCGAGCCCAAAAATGCATATGGGAATTAATATTGGAGAATTCATTTGTTGAAACGAAGTGTGAGAAGAATGCGAAACGTGCCAAAGAAGGTGTTCGACAATCCTATCACTTCATAACACAATTCCAATCAATATAAGATGCATTCACATAGGAAAAATCCAAAAATTAGACCCGAAAAGGGATTCAAAAATTAATAATTGAATGATCCATCCACCGGAATGGAGGGTAGTCAAAAGGAGAAATGTCAGGACATAGATTATGTTCAGGGATAGAACATTAGAACTCAATTTCGATGAGGTTAGGAGGCGTTCACAGGGAAAAAACAATAAAATGAAGCTCGAAAACACCTATAAAAATTAATAACGAATAATACATAGGTCGGAACAGGGTAGAAAAAAAAGGAGAAATGGGAAAGAAGGGGGGCCAATCAAGGCTAGCCAGTCATAATTGAATTTGGAGGAGAATAGGGCACGTTCACATGGAAAAATGATGAAAACATACATGAAAAAGACGCAAAAACCCGCAAAAATTAATAAGGGACAAACCGTATGTTAGAATGATAGGATGTAAAAAGGAAAAATGTCATATGGAAGGTGTAGGATAGGGCTGTCACATCAAATCAATGTTCTAAAATAATAAAGGAGCATTCACATGGAAAAACGTCCAATGTGTGAAAATTGCTTAAAAAATTAATAAATTTCAATCTGTTGCTCGGAGGAGGGGGCGATAAAAAGGAAGAAGGTATAGTGTAAAGAAATACACATGGCTATAAGGTTGGATTTGGGTGTTTGGAAACTTAGGATGTGTTTACATGGAAAACGACCAAAACACTGTGTAACGAAAAATAACAATAGGAACGTCCTCGTAGGTAAAGGAAATCAGGGTCGGTGGGTGGGCAAGGGACCCATTAAGGTAAAGTGAAGACATGGGATATACACATATTTTGTAAATGACATATGCAAGATGTATGCTTGGCAGACTTGCAGGGACACGTCCCCATACTTAAGGGTGAAATGACTCCGCATGAACACAAGACGTGCCACCAGATTGTACGTTAACTTTCCCACACTTAAAACATGACCATCACTTGTAAATAGAAAGTGTAGGGTTAGAAAAACTTGGCCCAGTTCACCGAGCATTGCGGTTGACTGTTGATGTCGCGTGTCCTGTGTCATAGTTAGCTCTATAGGAGGTACCAAGATGTCTTCATAGCATACAACCATTGCGGAAAGGGACCATGTAGCAGCACCTAGGGAGGCAGCTTTACTAATGAAGGTGCAAGAATTCAGGTAATGATGAAGGATATTGCACTTAGCACACAATCACTCAGATGGGGAGCAAAGAACAGTCACTCACCCCATAACATACATCACTCGATAAATCTTGCAAAGAACCCCATAGCATACATTCGGTTTACAAATCGACAAGGGAAATGGGACAGAAGGAGTATGCCAGGGTGCACAGTTGATGGTGCATAAGTGTATCCAACCCTGTCTGGCATAGGTGCAAGTAGGAAGGCCAGGGAGCCTTATGGTGTAGTTTACAGAATAGGGTGATGTGTCTTGTGATGATGGCAGAGACCCATCCCGTGGGTGCATAGGGAAAGGAAAACATACATTGCACCAAGTGTCGTAACATCCCTCATTCTCACATCTTGATAGTTGTTTTGAGGACACACCAGTCACACTCGACCCCCCTATGACTGACACTCTGTTTGAGAATACAGGAGGGCAACTCGATCCTTACACCCATTATTGTTATCCCCACAATCGCTTGTGCAAAGGTTATATGCCTTGTGCGCATTTGATGGTGCAACAGTGTATCCCATCCTATATTGGCATACAGTGCGAGAAGGAAGGTCAAGGAGCCTTATAGTGCAGTGCACAGGAACAAATCATGCGTTGTGCATTGAGAGGCCCAGCCCGTCCTTGCAACCCTCCATTCCACACAACTCATCTCTCATTTGAATTGAAGGGAAAGGACCGGTCACTCACCCCACCCTCTGCCTCATGCTCTATTAATAAATATAGAGGGGAGCCCATACTCATAGCCCATCTTATTAGGATGAAAGCTCACATCACTCAATTGTTTGTCGATGAAGATCGCTTCGTCTGTTGCTAACATTAGGGAGCTGATGTATCCAGGGAGGTAGCCCATATATTTGGTACTGTAGATTTTATGGAGATCATGTGGTATGTGTTAGGAAATCACATACTCTACGAGGAGTACAGAGACATCACAACAAGGGAGGTGGATATGCCTTAGTCAACAAAAGAGTGTATTAAGTAAATTTTACATAGAATCTCTCCTGTTCCCAAGGGGGAGAGCAAACACGCGATGGAAAGCTTATCGCGACTATTGGTGAAATGTTTGGAAAAGGTTACCATTTTTTCGTGGATTGACTAGATAATGTCCTAAATGCTTTTGCATTAAACTGATTGTGGGATGTGAATTGGATGATTATTCCAAGTGCTTGTGTTTAATGGTAAATTCATGGCAAGGATCTATAATGACAAGTTGCCATGGGAATACATGAAGGTTCTTCTTGGAAGAGGATATTAGGTTGATTGCCTTGATTGCGTTGGAAGATCCTATTCTAGATAAATGATAGAAATTATGGTGCCATGTGATTTGGACCGGGTACTTTTGTTGGACAGAAGGGATACATAATTCTCATGTATGGGAAGAAGACAAAGATTAAGTGGAAAGTAAGTTAAGGAACTTGGTTGTCAAAAGGACTGCCTGTTTTGTTTGCATGTTGGTGCTGTAAATTATGGGAATGAACCTTGTTTCCTAAAAGGCTTAATTAAGGAACCTGATTTTAAATGTCACCATAAATGTGATAAGACCTAATTAGAAAACTAAAGCTATCAAGGGAAGTGGGTTGGCAGAACCTTGACATGTCTGTCCTACGGCAGGGTGGTCCCAGAGAACTGGGAGGCTTCTCACAAGGATTACCATCATTTGACCTTTAGGTATGGTTAGGTTAGAAGTTGATTCATGCCATTTTAGGGGACCGGGATGGGACTATGCCCTATGGGTAGAGAGGTTGAGTGACACATCCATCTCATTTTCCATTCTCTTTGATCCAAGTGCGGCATGGATCTGCTTTGGATTGGGTATCTCTGCGTAAAGTAGGATGTCTAGATCTCGACACTAGAATGCTGTCATGAGACCTTGGTCACTAGGAACCCAGACTTTAGGTCGATCCTAGTGGGTTCGGCCGCAAATGTTCCATTGTGAGGCAGACTTAGGAATTCCTAGGCGACAAACCTCGTGACATTCCATGGGAGTGCCAGGCAGCATCACTTAGATTCATTTCTCGATGGACTGCTAAAACATGCCTAGATAGCCAAAAGATAGGGGGCACGTTACAATTGGTATCAGAGTGAAACTTCATGATGCTGTATGATTGATTAACGTATGGTTCATAGACATATCCTAAATAGATTAACCTAAGCAATATGGCTTGATTGCGAGGCACCTTCTGCACCCACGAATGTTGACATGCAAGAGAAGAAATTCATTCTCAAGCAAATTAAGGCACCCGAGTTTGATGGATAAGGGATAGATGTCGCCAGAAGTGGAGATATGGATTGAGTCGATGGATGACTATTTCTCTGCTTTAGGAACTGTCCCCATGAATCAAGCAATGATAGCCAAACTTAAGCTAGTTGGCCAGCAGGCTCGCATATGGTGGAAGAAATGGTGCAAAGATCAAGGTATTTCCAAAGTCACTGTCACTTGGGCTTAGCTAAAAGATGCTGTACCCAGAAAATACCTTCCGCCAACCTACCAGACTTTGAAGATGAATGAATTGTTCAAGCTCAAGTAGTTGAATTAACCCTAGAAGCTTACTACTCAAAGTTTGTAACCCTACTAAAATACGCACTGCCTATGGATATTGCATAATAAGTATCCAAGTTTTGCCATGGCTTGAACACTCATCTGAGAACCACTGTCTTGAAGCAATGCATCCAACGGACTTGCAAGATGCATTACTTCGAGAAAATCCAATCATCTAAGAACTTAAATTGGGCAATTGTGACAGAGATGGTTCCCGAGATTAGATAAGAGATGCCATATGTGCGGAGAGATAGGGCACATCTGTAGGAGATGTCCTTGCCGTCAATGCTTCCACTGCAATGAGCTAGGACACATCCAAGATGATTGTCCTGACTTAGGTCCAAAAGACATTGAACCCCCAAGGGAACGAGACTACACAAATGTACATCTCTTCAGGAGGACTAGAAAACATAGAAGTTTTATTAACATGTAATACAACCTAGATTGGGAATAAACATTACTCTTGTAACTACAGTTATCTCGAGTAATATGAGTTGCATCTATTTTGAGACTAGAACTTGTAAATGACTAGAGATACTCTAGTGAGGAATGGCAGCTATAACTTGCTATAAAATTTCCTTAAGTGTTCGTCTCAACTAATATAGATTGGGTCTTGCCAGAATGACAAAGTTTGGGAGTACTCTTTAATACTACAAGCAAAACCGATTGACCATGGACCTTAGTTCAGATCTAAAAATAGGATAATTTGGAAACAAAATTTTTGCAATAAAGGACCACTTCAGTCTGCTGAAAAGATCCCAGGACAATTTGGTTTAAAGAAGAAAATCTTGCCAAGGAGGACCAAGAATCTTGTGACTCCAAGTGATAAAGCTTTGTGCTTTATTGTAGGGAGTTAGATCATTTCAAAGGGGAATGTCCAAAGCACCCTAAACACCAATTCTCCGAGTGCCACAACATTGGACATAACTACGTCAATTGTCCCAATAGGACTCGAAGAGAACTTGAACTTACAAGGAATGAAATTATACAAGATCCACTGATCTAGAATGTACCAAGTATTTAGGGAAAAAACCTAGAAGATATCCATGAGATGTAACTACAATAAACTTTTCTCTTGTAATCTAGACTCAAATAGATCTAATACAATAAGATGTTGTTTCAAAAGATTGCATGCCTCTGAGTGATTGGAGTAGCGCAGTATAAGCATGGTGGGTCCTCACCCACAGGCCTTAAGCCCCATTAATACTTGTCTTCCTAGTTCTTCCGAGATGAGGACATCTCGAGTTCTCTAAGGGGGAGAGGATGTAATATCCCGCCCACATTGAACCCCCCCCCCCCCCCCCCCCCCCCCCCCCCCCCCGCCCCAAAAAAAATAAATTAAAGATAATTTTTTTAAAAAATATATATACCTTCCCCCCTTGTCTTCACTAACAGGTGGTAGGGGGGAAGGGAAAGGATGACATCGCCATGGTGGATGACGTAGGGGGAAGGGAAAGGACGAATGGGAGCCGTTGATGCTGACAAGGAAGGGAGAGACATAGTTGATGTGGAGAAGGAAGGAGATGATGTCGATGAAGGGGAGCCCATGTAGCTCCCTCGGCCAGTTTGCGAGCTCCTTGCCACACCAAGCTCAACCACAAGTGGTGAGTGGGGGGGAAGGAATCACACCACTACTTCACATCCCCCCAAAAATACCCCCCCCCCCCCCCCCAATCATAATAGGAGGAGGAGGAAGCCTTAAAGGGGGCTAAGACGCTGCACGGAAGGAGAGGGAGAGAGAAGGGAAGAGGGAGAAAGGGAGGAGAAAAGAAGAGAACAAGAGAACAAGAGAAGAAGGAGAAGAAGAAGAGAGAAGAAGAAGAAGAGTAGGGAGAGAAAGAGAGGAGAAGAAGAAGAAGAGATAGAGAAGAGTAGGGTTAGAGAGAGAGGGGAGAAGAAGAGGAGAAGAAGAAGAGAAGAAGAAGAAGAAGAGTAGGGAGAGAGAGAGAGGAGAAGAAGAGGAGAAGAAGAAGGGAAGAAGGAGAGAGAGAGAGAGAGAGAGAGAGAGAGAGAGAGAGAGAGAGAGAGAGAGAGAGAGAGAGAGAGAGAGAGAGAGAGAGAGAGAGAGAGAGAGAGAGAGAGAGAGAGAGAGAGAGAGAGAGAAGGATAGAGAAGGTGAGAAAGAGGGAGGAAGAGAAAAAGAGAAAGAGGGTGTACATACGCATTCCTTCTCTCTCGTTGGCCGCGGACCCATACCTTGTTTCCATGTGATTATCCTTCGACCACCAACTCATCTCGTTTCCCAACTGGCCCTCTCTAATTGAGTACAAGACGCGGACATCTTGTGTGAAGCATCTCTAAAAGAAAAGAGATCAGAGATAGCACCCAAGTGGAAATTGTCACACCCAGATATGGCAGTCCCTCAACAAGCAACGAAGCCTCAGAAAAGGGCATCACTACAAATCCACATGCGATGCCAGTCGTAAGTAATGTATTTTCGGATTATTGGATGCTTGCTCAATTATCGCATGAGACAGATTAGGGCCGTATTATGCCATTCAAGAATAGGACATTGAAAAGGATAAACTGCATTCTAAGTATTTGAAGGATTGAATTCCCCAAATGCGTGCATTAAGAAACGTTAATTGTATTCAGATGCCATACGATAAACTTATAAACAACATGTAAGGCTTCAAGCATTGCTACCTTCTCGTCCTCGCAACAATAGGTGTGTTTCCACCACACCATTGGTATGGTGTTGCTCACACACTTTTGATGGAAGGCATGATAAGTGAATCAGCCTAAGGGAATTCATTTTCAAAGCTTTAGGCTTTGCCCAAGCTCTCGCTAACAACACGAGCTAATAGATCATGTTTGGTAGATTGGAACCTTGATGTGTAAATCACAATCATCAGGGCCAAAACTAAGATGCCTTGGGGTTCGTCTGGCAACTACCACCTTCATCAACCCAACTTGGGGATTGGGCTAGGTATGAATTATAGTCCCAATCTTCAAAGGCAAGAGGAGAGCTCTAGGGATTGGGCAACCCTTAGTCGAAGGAAAGACATATGTTTTTGTACCTATTGGAAAAAGGGCTAGGTTATTGATCAATGTAAGTGATTAGTAGAACTTATGTCTTGTACATTGATTGAACCTTAGCATATGCCTTAGTTGGTAGAAGAGTGTGTTAAGTAAATTTTACTTAGAATCACTCGTGGTCCCAAGGGGGAGAGCAAACACACGATGGAAAGGTTATTGCTACTATTCATGCAATATTTGGAAAAGGATACCATTTTTTTGTGGATTGATTAGATAACATCCTAAATGCTTTTACATTAAACTAATTGTGGGATGTGAATTGGATGATTATTCCAAGTGCTTGTGTTTGATGGTAAATGGATGGAAATACAGGAAGGTTCTTCTTGGAAGAGGATATTAAGTTGATAGTCTTGATTGTGCTTGGTTCTTAATGGGATTAATTGAGAAGGGATATTTTGCATAGGTGAATCATCTCAAGGTTACGCCACGTTTCAACCTGAGAGGGCACTGCTTGATTAAGGAAGCTGATTTTAAATGTCACCATAAATGTGATAGGAACTAATTAGAAAACTAAAGCTATTAAGGGAAGCAAGTAGGCAGAACCCCAATGGGTCTGTCCTACAACAGGGTGGTCCCAAAGAACTGGGAGGATTTTCACAAGCATTACCATAGTTTGACCTTTAGGTATGGTTAGGTTAGAAGTCGATTCATGCCATTTTAGGGGATCGGGATAGGACTATGCCCTACAGGTAGAGAGGCTGAGCGATGCATCTGCCTCATTTCCCATTCTCTTTGAACCAAGTGCGGCATGGATTTGCTTTGGATTGGGTATCTCTGCGTAAAGTAGGATGACTAGATCCCGAGGCTAGAATGCTATTAGGAGACCTTGATCACCGCGAACCCAAACTTCAGGTATGATTTGAGTGGGTTTGGCCGTGAATGTTCCATTGCAAGGCGTGGGACTCGGGAAACCCTAGGCAACAAACCCCGTGACATTCGATGGGAGTGTCAAGCGGCATCGCTTAGATTCATTTCTTGATGGACCGCTAAAATGTTCCTAGATAGCCAAAAGGCAAGCAAACACGTTACATTGTGTGGCCATTCCTTTTTTGGTCCACGCTTTTGTCCATTCATCCACTATTTTTTCTCCTCGTTCCTATTCACATTGACCTTAACCCATGCCTCTCATTCTTTACAACTTGTACAAGAGAGAGACCAGTGCTCTTTTACAAAATAAATTACAATACGCCTGGTAATTTTTTGCAAAAATATTAAGATGCACTTATTCTTGTATGCCTCCCTCTTACATGTATACTTTTTCCATGCCCTTTGTATCTTCATATTTTCCTTGGTGTGCCTTTATCCTCTGTCTTCCTCTTGCCTTGGGATTGTCTTCTACTTCTGATTTTTTGGATTTCCCTTCTTGGTCTTTTGAGGGTTAACATTACCCCCCTCCTAACTAAGTGCCAACCCCATGGCACTTGATGGTACGGGGTGAAAATATTGAGGGTTGGTATGGAATGGTTCTTAGGGCCTTTGGGGAGGTAGTCTTCTTCTTCTTTCTTTCTTTCTTTCTTTCTTTCTTTCTTTCTTTCTTTCTTTCTTTCTTTCTTTCTTTCTTTCTTTCTTTCTTTCTTTCTTTCTTTCTTTCTTTCTTTCTTTCTTTCTTTCTTTCTTTCTTTCTTTCTTTCTTTCTTTCTTTCTTTCTTTCTTTCTTTCTTTCTTTCTTTCTTTCTTTCTTTCTTTCTTTCTTTCTTTCTTTCTTTCTTTTTTTTTTTTTTTTTTTTTTTTAAAAAAAAAAAAAAAAAAAAAAAAAAAAAATTTTTTTTTTTTTTTTTTTTTTTTTTTTTTTTTTAAAAAAAAAAAAAAAAAAAAAAAAAAAAAAAAAAAAATAAAAAAAAAAAAAAAAAAAAAAAAAAATTTATAGGAGTCCCCTTAGTAGTTGACTGAAATTCATATCCATGCACATCACCATCCCATCTCCCCATGGGAAACCTTGGAATTAGTTGAACATGGGAATCTCAGTTCTACTTCATAGGGGAATTGTGGATAAGTCACCCCTAACAACATTCTAATACCCACCTAAGAAAGACCACTTTGTAATCAATCAAAGGCATGAGTGAGGTAACCTCACCGCACTTGGTTCAAAGAGAGTGAGGAGGGAGAGTATGACTCGATTCCCCTATCCATAAGGTAAAATCTCAGCTCCATCCCCCTAAAACAGTGTTAAACTTAGTAACTAATCTTGCCGGTATTGGGAGGGTCACAATTTAATCAGCTCTATCTAGTGTTGAAAAGTTACATGACTTATTGGGTCCACCCCTAGCCATAGGCATTCAATCGTCAGGATCAAAGCCTCCCACTTTCCTCGATGGTTTTTCTTAGTTTTCTAATTAGCAAAGCATACTACCAGACTATTTGGACATATAAAATTGGCTTCCTTTTATTACTCTGTTAAACTGGGTTTGTTAAACTCAATCTTTAGCACATAACAAACAATTCGAAAATCAGATACTTTATTTCACCATCACTCTGCAGAGTGGTACAAAACCATCTTTCCGCAGAAAGACATCGTCCAACCTAGAATAGGACCTTCAAATCCCTCAAGATTGGGATGTATGTGATCACACTCCATCCGTGGTCAACAAGGAATTTATTGGCTCAGAGTCCCTCTAAGCTTCCCTGAGCCTTCGGAGTCGTCCTACATAACATGGGCACTTACCACTCAGCCCTTTGCCCTCTCAGGTGCTTAAGTGATCAAAAACCAAAAAAACCTATCTCCCTTACAGGCATAGGACCCCCACCCACAAGCGAGTTTTTCCAAAAACACCTACATTGTTCAAGAGAGTAGGACCCCCATCTGCAAGTGAGTTTTCCCACACTTCGTAGAGTGTTAGGGAGCATTGGGTTGGGGATCCTAGTGTCCCGAACCACCACAATCCACAACTTGTCTGGTTTTGTAAGCCCCAAATCATAAGAGCTATAACTCATCATTCACAAATACAAAAGCAGTCATAACCATAAAATAATTTTAACACAATTGTCAATGTATGCGATGCATAGAATCTATCTTCTCCATCAATTCTTGTATTCTTTCCTAAGAATAAATTGATAAATACTAACATGCCTTTGTAAGTTTAAGTAAGTTCTAACTAATCGTAATCCTTTTCTAATGTACTAACGTGGTTATCTCCATTCGGCCATCCATCATGATTACAGGCTAGGACCACAACCTGAGTTTGTTGTGGAATAACCAGTCCTTTAGGTTGAATGGATTCGAGGTTAACTTCTGTTGAGATGACAAGCTCAACACATGTGGACATTAATGATCGACCGCCTGGTTAGATGGGTCCACATGTCTACACTTCGCATGTCGGTGGTCATTATGACTCTCACATGGCCACTGACTCATTGCTTATTATATTCAGGTTGTTACACCTATTTGTAGCTAGCATAGTCATAGTGTCAGTCGACCAGTGTAGTTGGTTATGCATTGTTTGACTTAGTAGGCCACTTTTCTTTATGTTGTATCTTATCTATACTTTGTGTACATTGTAAAGTGTGTGGAAGAAGAAGAAGAAACCAGCAAGAAAACGTTTTGGCCTCCATCTTTCTTCTTGTCTCTTGAGTGAGCTTCTCCTTGTGCATTCTGTGTGTGTTTGGTGCCGCAGCTCAAGGAAGTCCCCCCCACCACACGATTCTTGACATGGTATCAGAGCCACGCCACTGAGAGAGGCTGATTTTGAAGGCTGAAGTGAAGGAGAAGAAGCAAGGTTCAAGCAAGCAAGCATACTTCTACTCTCTCTTTTGGATAGTGCTTGTGGAGGCACCGAAAGCAGGGTCGAGAAAAAATCTCAGATTGCTGTGAGATTTGGTATGCGAGTAGATCACTGTATTAGAGGCCGTTTTAGGCCCTGTTTTAGAGCCGCAAGGTTGCGGACAACAGTTTCAGGGTACACTGTGATTTCGGCTATATTGACCGAAAGTGGGTGCACAGGTTACATATTGCGAATCTGTAATTTTTGAGGTGTTTGTAGGAAGAAAACATAAGGTTTATTTGTAGACAGGTTGCAGATTACATGTACTGTTAAGCAATCAGTGAAAAAGGTTACTTGGTGTATTGCTGTGCATGTGTTGTGGAAGATTGCAGAAGACTAGCTTGCTGTGTTATATCCTTGTTTGTGATAATGGCAAAGAACAGTGGAAATCCCATTATTGAGAAGCTCGACAAGAACAACTACCCTTCATGGAAGTTCTGTGTGACGAACTTCCTCATTGGAAAGGGCCTTTATGAGTTTGTCTCAGGTGAAGAAAAGGAGCCAGAGCTAGGTATCCCTCCGATTGTAGATGAGTTAAAAACATGGAAAGAGTGGAATGCGAAAGACAAAAAGGTGATGTACTGGCTATCTACAGTAATTGATAATACTATGCTGGGACATATCAGGAATGCAGAAACTTCACATGCAGCTTGGACAATTTTTGAGAGCATGTTTTCAGTAAATACAAAGGCACGAAAGATTCAACTCAAGCAAGAGTTGAATGCCTTGAAGAAAGGGAAAATGTCTGTCAGTGAGTATGTGTTGAAGGTGAGGATTATTGCAGATGCTTTAGCAGCGATTGATGCAATGCCGGATGATAATGAGCCATTTCTAGATTTTGATGAGTTGATCTCTCTCATGATTACTGAAGAGATCAATATGCAGGGTGATTCATCTGAAAGAAATGGTGAATAGGTCCAAGCATTTTACTCAAGTTCAGGAAGGGGACGTGGTAGATCCTCTTCGAGAGGTCGTAGTATGAGACGTGCTGGCGATAACTAGCAAAACAGGTTCAATCAACAGTTTGGTGAAATGTAGGTTTTTGGAGGCAGAGGAAACTTTAGAAGCAGAGGGAGCTCTAGAGGAAGAGGTGGATGGCAGAATAGAGGTTCTGGAAATTCTGCTATTGTTTGCCATTATTGTGGCAAAACAGGCCATATTGCAGCCCATTGCTAGGCAAAGAAGGATGATATTCGTAGTGGTAAATTGCAGCAAGGAAACTATGCATCGTCTTCACGACAGAATGAAACGTCTGTTTGTTATGCAGCATATGCTGAATGCTATTACAAGAAAGGGAACACATGATGATGTTTGGTATGTTGATTCAGGTGCATCCAATCATGTGACCAGCCATGCAAAATGATTTGGAGAGATGCAGGATTTGCAAAATACAAGTTATGTGCAGACGAGTGATGATTCATGCCACCCAATTTCACACATTGGAAAAGTTTCCTTGTCCTTGCATGATGGTAAGACAAAGAGTCTTTCAAATGTATTACATGTGCCATCTATTACAAAGAACTTGGTGCCAGTTGGTCATATGGTAGAGCAAGGGTTGCAAGTCAGATTTAATGCAAAGGACTACTTTGTAGAAGACTTCAATGACAAGTGCAGGTTGGTTGCAAAGGGAAGTAGAGTTGGATGTATGTTTAATATGGATGCTGGAATTCCTACTATGAATGCTGCTATGTATGCTAAAGGAAAAGGTGTTATTGCAGATATTGAAATTTGGCACAAACGCATTGGACATGCAAATGTACAAAGGCTGAAATTAATGCAGTCCAAAGGGTTGGTTACAAGTTTGCCTACATTTAGAATTGCAAAATTTCATAAGGTATTCGAAGCATGTCAGTTTAGTAAGCAGGCAAGACAACCCTTTTCACATGGCAGAGATGTAAGCAGAAATATCCTTGATGTTGTGCATACAAATATTTGGGGGCCTACACAAAATTTTTCTCTTGGAGACAGTTCATACTTTGTCACATTCATTGATGATTGTTCTAGAAAGCTGTGGGTATATTTTATGAAGGAAAAGAGTGAAGCATTTGAGCACTCTAGAACTTTCAAGGCTGCAATTGAAACAGAAACATGCTTGAAAGTAAAGTGCTTGAGGTCAGATGGAGGGGGAGAGTACCTCTCGAATGAGTTCAGTGATTTTTTGAGGTCTCATGGGATAAAGAGACAGTTCACATGCAGGCACACCCCACAACAAAATGGGGTTGCAGAAAGGAAAAACATGCATGTTGCAGAAGTTTCATGCACCTTGATGGATGAAAAGAATATGCCTAAGCATTTTTGGTATGAGGTTGTTCATAGTGCTGTTTATATTATGAATAGAACTCCCACAGCTGCAGTTCATGGTATGACCCCCGAAGAATGTTTTATAGGTAAGAAGACTGATGTTTCACACTTGAAAGTGTTTAGCTGTATTACATATGTTCATGTGCCAGATGAGTTGTGGAAGAAACTGGATCCAAAGGCTGAAAAGTGTGTCTTTGTTGGATACTCTTTAGAGCAAAAAGGGTATCATTGTTATAACCCTGTCACATGTAAGTTCAGAGTGAGCAGGGATGTCATCTTTGATGAAATGAGTAGTTGGTATGTATCTAGTGGTGATGCATTGGATGATGATGATGATCATGACACTCATGTGCAGGCTAAAAAGCAAGAATCACGAACTCTTAGTGGACCAGAGACATCATTTGGTAGTCCTTGGTCTGGGAGACTAAGGAGTAGCTCTACATCTTTAGTTGCATCTACTAGCACTACAGGTAAAGACAAAGGAAAGAATAAAGTGTCAGATGGCATTGATGCAGTTCTTGATGGAGACTCTAGTGGCTCAGAGATCTTGGATGATGAGCTTGACATTCCTTCAGTGAGGACTCAAGGTGTGTAGAGAGCACCCATCAATGCAAAGACTCCATTAAGTGATCCAGTGGTACGCAGGTCTAGCAGGGTGAGATACCCTGTTAACAAATTTGGTTTTCAAGGTTATGCAGCTCACCATTATGATTATATGGTGAAAGTGATTGAGGATGTTGAGCCCACATATTTTGAGGAGGCTATTGGTCATGCTCATTGGGGTGCAGCAATGGATGAGGAGATGTCTGCATTAGAGGCCAATAAGACTTGGGATCTAGTATCATTGCTGAAGGGAAAGAAAGCTATTGGATGTAAGTGGGTTTATAAGATTAAGCACAATGCAAATGGTTCTATTAGTAGGTACAAAGCTAGGATGGTTGCAAAAAGCTATGCCCAGACATATGGCATAGATTATGAAGAAACCTTCAGTCCAGTTGCTAGGATGGCAACTTTCAGATGTGTGATTGCTTTGGCAGTAGCCAAAGGTTGGAGGTTGCAGCAAATGGATGTGAAGAATGCCTTCTTGCATGGTGATTTGCAAGAAGAAGTGTATATGGATCAGCCAGTAGGTTATGAAGATTTAGAGGATCCCATGTATGTGTGCAGGTTAAAGAAGGCTCTCTATGGGCTCAAGAAAACACCTAGAGCATGGTCTGACAAGATCAGAGAGTATCTTGTCAATATTGGCTTTTATGTTTCTGATGCTGATCACTCACTTTATGTGAGAAAGGGAGATGCAAGTTTGGTCATCATAGTCATCTATGTGGATAACTTGATTATTACATGTGATAGTGATAATGGGATTGTTGAAGTCAAGGAATTTTTGAAGAAGAAGTTTGAGATGAAGGATTTAGGTGAGGTAAGGTACTTCCTTGGCATTGAGGTGATCGGATGTGATGATGGTATATGGCTGTCCCAAAGATGGTATGGCTTGGATATGTTGTCCAAGTATGGTATGACAGCATGCAAACCACTTTCAGTCCTGTTGGAGCAGAATGTAAAGTTGAGTGCTGATGTTGGGGATGAGATAGATGTTCAGGAGGATACTGGGGAGTTTAATCTACATGACCATTACAAGGCCAGACTTGAGCTACGCTGTTGGTTTTGTGAGTCAGTTTATGCAGGTACCTAGAAAGCCACATTTGGATGCAGTGAGACGCATATTGAGATATGTGAAGTCCGCATTACATTATGGAATTTTCTATGAGGCAGGTACAGATGTACATGTGTTTGGATACATAGATGCAGATTGGGCTGGTAATATGTCTGATAGAAGATCTACCAATGGATACATGTTCTCTCTTGGTAGTGCAACAGTTACTTGGAGCAGCAAAAAGCAATCTACAGTTGCTTTGTCGAGTACAGAGGCTGAGTATAAAGGTGCTGCTGTTGTAGCATGTGAGGTAGTATGGTTGCAAAAGTTATTGGCTAATTTAGATGTGCAGGTGGAAGGTCCAATTGTCATTTATTGTGACAACATGAGCAGTATACAGTTGACTAGGAACCCTGTGTTCCATGCTAGGACAAAACATATCGAGGTACACTACCACTTTGTGAGAGAGAAGGTACTAGCAAGTGAGATTGACTTGGTGTATGCCAGTATACAGGATCAGACAGCTGACATCTTCACGAAGGCATTGGGTACAGAGAAGCTTCAAAAGTTTCAAAGCTTACTTGGAGTTGCAGAGATGTAGTTGAGCTTGAGGGGGAGTGTTGAGATGACAAGCTCAACACATGCAGACATTAATGACGGACCGCCTGGTTAGATGGGTCCACACGTCTACACTTAGCACGTCAGTGGTCATTATGAATCTCACATGGCCACTGACTCATTACTGATTATATTTAGGTTGTTACACCTATTTACACCTGGCATAGTTATAGCGCGAGTCGACTAGTGTAGTCGGTTATGCATTGTTTGACTTAGTAGGCCACTTTCCTTTATGTTGTATCTTATCTATACTTTGTGTACATTGTAAAGTGTGTGGAAGAAGAAGAAGAAACCAGCAAGAAAACGTTTTGGCCTCCATCTCTCTTCTTGTCTCTTGAGTGAGCTTCTCCTTATGCATTCTGTGTGTGTTTGGCGCCGCAGCTCAAGCAAGTCCCCCCACCACACGATTCTTGATAACTTCTGCTTATGCTTCAACAGTGACTACTTTCTCTTGTTGGGGAGCTCTCTGAGCATGACTTTGTTTAGCATCTTGATGTCTCTTTGGGAGTCATGGAAGAAGTTGATGGATTTGAGCAATGCTTCCACGTAGGTGTGGAGAGAAAGATTCGGCTTACTGCAGCAGAGCTTCATCGCGTCAATAGTAGAGAGACTTTTGCACGTGTTGTGTTGTGTGTGTGTGTGTGTGAATGTGTCTGACGTGACGCTCTATCCCTATTTATATAGTAAATGGGGGGTAAAGAGAGGACGCTTGGTTTTTCAACATTTTTTTGATGATGTCATCAATGATAAAGGGAGAACACTTTCTTTTAGCATTTTTTTGACGATGTCATTGATGACATCAGGGAAAAGGGGATCCATTTTTGTAGTGTGGTATGCGGTGCATGGGCGTCACTCCAAGGCGTATGACTTAAGGTGGCGACCAAGACATAGTCCTTGGCATCTTGGCCTTGGCATACTTGGCAACGGACTACAAAGGCTTCGTTGGCGCCGTTGGCTGCAGTAAGAAGCTCCCACTAGCTTGTAGGAAAATATTCTTGAGAGGTCATCCATCTTGATAGTGTCGTCACCCAAGTGCAGTTAACTGCCAAGTGACTATCCACTAGACTAGTTCTTTTTGTTGTTCTATACTACAAACATAGTTTTAATAAGCTAGTCTTGGGAGAGTTTTCCAAGTCTTTCTTCCATGAACTAGCATATAATACCTCTATAATAATAATAATTATCTTCATATTTAGAGCTAATTTAAAAAAATGTGCAACATAGATCAATTTTCTTTGGAATGTATACGCACATTGTTTATTAAAATAAACTAAGCAATGAGGACATTACGGGGGATAGGATGGTCCTTAGGTGTAATGGTTGTGATGCTCATAGAGTACAAATAGAGGAATTTCATTTTCTTTTCTTTTTTTTCACTTTGTTTCTCTTATTTTATTTTATTTTATTTTTCTTTCTTTCTTTCTTTTGTTTACAAGAGAGGATGTTAAGTGGCATCTCGTTCATGGGTAGGGGCAAAGCTATAGGAATGCTTGAGGGATTTGCTTAGGAAAGCTCTGTTTGTATATAGCTCTTCAAGTTGATTCTTACATTGAGAGGCATGGTGGAGAAAAACGGGTGGTTACACCTAGTGGACCTATTATCCCTCATATATTCTAATAAGCTCATAAAAAATGCTAGCAAGAGGGTGGCTCTCATCATGAGGCGGGCCATTGCATAACTATCTATTCCTACATTAATGTCAAAAAGAAGGGACGTAATTGCTCTCGCCTTGCAGCAAAATTTTGTTTTAGTGATATTCGCAAGAGATGGAGATAATTACAAGTGGTGATGAAGGTTGGATTTGGGCAAGAAGAGAAGTCCTTGAGGAAGCTTGCTATGAATGAGTGGAGGTATCTCTCAGTAAAGGTTAAGCATTCCTTTGGAGACATGGCATTCACATTATAGATCTTAGGAAATTTATATCTACCATGCATCTCCCAATTAAAATTAACTCCAATTCTCTGTGGGTAGGGCATGTAGGTAGGATCATTCCTCTCATATGATAGTGTGCTACAGAATGCTATCCAAGCATCTAAATTAGAGTCCCATATGTTTCTACACCACTTAGGTTGTGCTTCATATCCCTCCACTTTCTTGGGTACCTCCACCACCTTGTCCTCCCAGTAATCTATAGGCTCTTGTTTCCACCTGATGGGGTGTCTAATTCTCTCCTACAACTATCACTTCCCTAGTCTTGCCACCGAGAGCTTTATCACTTCCTCCACCACCCTTGGAGATAATACTTTATCTAGTGTTCGAGAAAAGGTGAAGGCAAATTCAAATGGTCAACTGCAATTCTCTTAGTGCTCCTATACTGCAAGTTCCTAGCTCCAATTCACATAATCACACTCCTCTCCTTGAGGGATGGCCACATGAAAAACTTATAGCAACTTGGCTTGGAGTTTTCTTTGTGCTAACTCTACCTCCTCCTTTCACTTGTACCTCATTTCCACCATTCTCTCGGGGGGTATGGCTTCCTCACTGTACTATTCTGTTTGTGCTTGTGTTTGTAGTGGGGGGATTGGTTTGTGGTGTAGCTACTCTTCCTCAACATGGTCATGCTTGAAGTTTAGCACCTCTTCATGTATTGGCTCACTTGGCTCTTTAGGGGGATGCTTGGCTCATTGTTCTGGCTCCCAAAACCCTAGCATTTCAAGTTTTTTCATGGTTAATCCAATTGTGATCAATGAGCTCTTTGTTCCTCCACTCCTAAGTTACTGCTAAGTTTGGGTGCCTTGGCATGGAGTCAATGTTTAAGTGCTCTCCTTGCTAGATCTAATTTCCTTTTTAGTTTCTCAGTTGTCTCTTTCTCTCTTGTTTGAGTGACATTTAGTATTATGTTTAAGAAGGCTTTTTGCTATTTTAGCATCCTTGTCTCCACCGCTAAAATGTTATTTTCCACTATAATGTGTTTACTCTCTGAATAGACCAGTCATTAGTAAGCTAAGTCTTTAATCATGTCCTCATTCTTGGCTGCCCATTCTTTAGCCTTCCTTTTCATCAGCTCCAAAACTTGGTTCTGGTATTGGGCTAGGGTAGTGATTACTTGCTCTTGCTCTTGCCATAATATATTCATTTGTTTCTTTTCTTGGTTTCGGTGCTTTATCTATTCCCTTAGAATGGCATATTCGTGGAGTATTGCATGTAGTTGGTTATACAACTTTGTCATCTTTCTCCTTGCCTCTTGCTTGGCCTTGTGCCTTTGCCTCTTGTAGTTCTTTAGATAGATGTTCTCTTTGTTGCTTCAAACCATCGACCTCTTTCTCAAGGCGTTATGTGTCCTAACATACGAGAGTGAATTGTGCCTCTAGAGCAATGCAGCTCTCTCTTTCTTCATCATACAAGTTCTTTAGACTTTCTTTGCCTTGCCTTGCCTTTAAATATTCTTTTAATGTCATCACCTCCCTAGTTACTATGGTCATCTACCTTGTTTCTCTAGGCAGTAGATTGCAAAGGTATTCCTTTCTTTTTCCAGATTAGCAAGTGTGGCCTTTCTTTCTTCATTCATCTTGTCATGTTGGCTCTAAAGCTATTTCACCACTTGTCATACTCTTTTGTGTTGTGCATGGATGAGGGCACGAAAGTAGTAGATACTTCTAGGCAGGGTACCTTTGGCCCTTGGCATGATTCCACATCAACTCGTTGCTGCTACTATTGGCCTTTTGGTTCCTATAAGTGGAGCTTTTTTGCTTGGTGTAGGTGCAAATTCTTGCACTTTGCTTATGAGATATTGCACCCAAGCCATGCCATTGCTTTCATTAACTTTCCCCTCAGTGGTTCCTTACGTTGAAGTGGTGGTCCAAGCCATGACAGGTAGGAGTGGGTGCAAGTGAGCCTTTCCTTTGCCTTCTGCCACCATTGGTCTTTGTCCTACCTCTTCTGCAAGAGCAACACTTGTGCTTGGCATATCCTCTCGTGTGGGGTTCATCATGACTAACTCCTTTGATCAGGAGGGCTGCTCCACTAATCTTCTAATGGTGAGAGCTATCTACTCCTCCTTCTCTTGTCTCAGCCTTTCTTCCTCTTCCTCTTGTCTCTTTTTGCACTCCTTCTCAAGTCTCCTAGATTCCTCTTTAATCCTTTGCAATTCTCTATTTTCTTCGGTGGTGGACCTGGTTCTCTTTTTGATAGGAAATTTCAGCATGATTCTTCTTCTTTCCCCTTGGCTTGATGGCTTTGAGCCTCACTAGGAATGGTGGTTGTTGACCATTCTTTCATTAGAGGTTTCTTATTGTTGAGTGGAGTGGTTGGCTTCTTTCTCCTCAGTGGCTTGTTCTGCCTCCTCCCACTACTAAACTTTGTTGAATTCTTCCTTCTCCAAATTCTTGGTTGAGATTAAAGCACGAGGGCTCACTAGAGTGGGGAAGTGATGCTCTTCTTGGATCTATGATTGTTCAAGGGTTTCCTCCACTACCTCTTATCTTTCCACCTTTCCCAAGGCTTCTTGGATTATGGCCGTTAGTGCCCCTCCTAACCCTATAGTTGATGCCTTGAACACTGGTTTTTTCCTCTCTAACTCTATTATTCTAGCTGGAGACTTTGCCCCTACTACCCTTGGCACTGTTGCTAGCACCTTTGCTGATTCTTGGATTGTTTTTCAGACATAAGCATTCTAGTTTACCTCATCCAGTGCGTTTGTGGCAAGGCTTTGAAGCAAAGGCACTCCTATTCTGTTCATGAGGATGTTATATCTTTGACTTGAGCAGAGGGTGTGGTCCATCTTTGCTTGCAGTCTGATGGTGGGCTTGGGAATATCAACCAAGGTGATTCTATCATTCTTGTAGACTTTCTTCTTGTTAATTCCCAATATCTCATAGACATCTCTCTTTGGTTTCTTCTCCAGCTTGTCCACTAGCCCCAAGGCCTTCTCCATGATTTCTTTGCTAAGTTCGACTTCCACCCTTCTAGTGGCATCCCCCTGTCCGAGTGTCATTGTGCCATTGTTCTTCTAGGCATAAAAGGTCTTTAAAAATTCCATGCATTTTCTATGATCCATGTCTTGGCACACCTTCTCTAGGTACTTAACAAGATTACACTATTCTATTATTTTCCTAACTTCGTCTTTTGATGTCACCAACTTCCCAAGGTTATGGATGTTGTGGTATTTCAGCTAGTTGAAGATGTGTGTCTCCATGTCTAAGCTATATTTTTTGTGTGCTTCCTCCGAGAATGGGAGCTTGTTGGTTTTATCTTGCTGCTCTGCCATTTGGGTTCTTGTCACTGTACAATAGCCCAAAATGAGTGGAGATTCATGGAGTGGATGTGATGGAGGGTAATACTTTTTGATGGACTTCCATTGAAAAAGCCTATGACCTCCCTCTCTAAGGTTTTGAGTTCTACATTGCCTATTCTACTGATATTGTGAATCTTGAAAGGACCCAATCCCTCAAATTTCATCTTTTTCTTGTGTCCCTTAAAAGAGTACAACAAGACTAGGTCTCTTTGCTTGAAGTCTCATTGTTTGAAATTCTTGTCAAACCAACTCTTGCATTGCACCTTCTCATAGATTAGGGTATGGGGGTTGCAATGAGATGAGTCTTGGATAAGTGTTCTAGCTCTACCAAATGATTTATCCATGCTTCTTTGCCCTCCCATCTCTCCTAGACCACTATTCTCAACAAAGAATTCCACTAATAGAGTTGCTTCAGTTCCACAGGTCGATTTGAATGGGGTCTAACCATTTTTTAGGCCATCCTATATGCCCATAAAGCTGCCATGTGCTTGTTGCCCTAATCACTGTGTGAAGTAGAGGCTACCCTTGTTAGGACATTTACTAAGATCTTGTTTCTGGATTTAGCTTGACCATTAGCTTGAGGATAACATGGTGAGGATTTCCTATGGATTATTAAGAAGGTGGATAACAAGTGAGCAATCACTTCATTGATGAAGTGTGTGCCTTGGTCACTAACTAACTTTATGGGACAACTGAACCGTGAGACTACATGCTCCCAATGAAACTTGGTCGTGATCCTAGTATCATTTTTGTGAGTTGTTCGAGCTTTTGCCCACTTGGTGAGATAATCTATGGTAACAATGATATACTTGGCTTGTGAGTATTGTGTTCCATGGTTGATTGGGCCAATGAAGTCAATTTCCCATTTCTCAAATGGTTGGCATGCAATCATCGGGGTAAACTCCATTTTGTCCTTACAAATAGGGACTTTGATCCGTTGGCACTCATCATAGTACTTCACAACTTAGTTGCATCATAGAATAGCGTAGGCCACCGCAGTTGAGACTGGAGCACCTTGCATGCTGTGTGTCTCCATTGAAATGTCCTCTAGTAATCCCTCCACATGCTTCTATGAGCACATCATGCACTTCCTGTTCACATAGACATCTCCTTAAAAGTCCATCCGATCAATTGATGTAATTGACCAGCAATCAACTAATAGGGTTAGATCTTCAACATTAGTCTCTTCAACCTATTTTTTTAATGGGTTGTTCACACAATCCATTCTCTAGGATGTGGACTATATTATCTACCCAATACGATGTGAGGTCTTCTCTAAACAAGTCTCATTCTCATTGGACATTCTCTAGGATGTGGACTATATTATCTACCCAATACGGTGTGAGGTTTTCTCTAAACAAGTCTCGTTCTCATTGGACATTCTAAAATAGCTGCTGGAAAGAGCATTTACACTTACATGAGATGTCAGTTTCATCTAGAGAGTGTATTAATACACACATAAATGGTTAACTTCTACCGATGATTTGTAGATAGATTAATCGAGATTATAATTCATAGAATCATGATGGAAATAATTTCATGAGGTTATTGTACGAAATGAGTAAAGGACGTTATGCAAACTCAAGATTAGTAAAATAACTTGATATATTTATGGTCAAATGCAACAATGGTTAGGAGTTAATTAACACTTAAAAAGTAAAAGTCTATTTAAAGAATCTTATCAATCATCTCATTAAATTATTGTCACAATATTTTTCTAAGTACCAACTAAAGGAAATTTACTTATGTTCGGTAAGTTAGCCCTAAATAGGAAATTCGTGTCTTGCTTAACAATGTTGAAAGATTTGTACTCAACACTTCTTTATGGGAAGAAGAATCCTCTTTAGAATGTAAGGCTACCTTGGGTTAAGGATCTACCTTGGCTATGAGAAGCTGTGAACTACACGATGGTGTGATTGTCATTGTTCGAAAGGATTGTTTGTGTTTGCTAGAATCTAGATCTCTGATTAAAAACATTGACAAATAGGATAAAAGGAAATATCGCACTAGGCTACCCCCAAGCTAGCTATTGCGAGACTCGATGCCAAGGGGGTCATGATTATCACTTCAAGAGGCTTAGATCGGCTCGTAGAGGAAAGGTTTGTCTATAGGGATAGTCTCAAGCAGTAGGAAATGTGGATGCCAAGGGGAGCTCTGGCTATAAATTCCTCATTACTCCTAGAATTTGGCAAGCCCCTTCGTGATGACCCAGGATGGGATCCTAATACTAGTTATAAGGGAGGAATCTTGGTGGATAGAATACCCTCATGGAATTCTGTATATCTTCCGTAGGATCGAAAATATGGAAATTGTAATAAAATTCCAATATAATAAATGAATTTATTTTTTATTCAAAGGTTATTTGAATTGTATGCGTGCTCATGAAATAAATTATGTGAAGAAACTTGTGATTTAACGGACTAATTAAGGAAGCTGATTGTATGTGTTTTAATAAATGTGTTGTAAGTAATTAAAAAACTAAATATAATACTGTCATCAAAGGAAAGTGGGTGGGTGTGATCCCTGACAAGAGTCCCTCCAATGGTAGGGTTGTCTCGGTTAGCTAGGAGCTTTTCTAAATCAACGATAGAAATAGGAAGATGATAAATTGACAACTAGTCGTTAGGTAGAACCGTCTTACATTGTTTTAGGGGGGGTGGAATGGGATTTTACCTTATGGATAGGAGAGTTGATGTACCACACTTCCCTTTGTCTCCCATTCTCTTTGAACCAAGTGCAATGGCAAGTCTGCTTCAATTCGAGTCATCCTATAGGAAGTGGGAACTCAAAATTACTAACGCTAGCTAGCTATTAGGAGATATGGATGGAAGATCTTAAAGTTGTCAAGATCTATCTATTTTATGAAGTTAGTGTAAACTCAACCCTATAGACTAGGGGTAAGAAGATCAAACTAAACCAATATATCTATGAGAAAGTCACAAAGATCCTTCATGCCTCGATAAATAAAAGTCATAGGTCGCCCTAGCCATCGCAACTACAAAAATGACAAATTTCTTGAACTCCCTAGAAAATATAGATTCCTAGATATCTACTCTCACAATCCAAGTTACTTCATAAAGGATGCATGAGAGTGTCATGCTTGTATTGTAGTATGGAATTCTTTTCTGAAAAAAAAAAGATGAACCTTTAACCTATCTGAATAATGTATTTTTTTTCCATTTTATTACCAACGAAGCCCAAGAGAAAAGGAATCTTTTGAAGCAAGTCAAACCTTTGAAATTTGACGGGAAAGGCAAGCCAATGCAGAAATTTGGATCAAATCCATAGAAGATTGCTGCTGGAACCGTCCTAGCCAACCAAGCCATGATAGCTAAGCTAAAATTGATTGGCGAAGCTCGACTCTAGTGGAAGAAATGGTATAGAAATCGAGGTGTCCCAAAAAATACCATTATTTGGGATTTTTTGAAAGAAGCTATAAGATGAAGATATTTACCTCTAGCTTATCACACCCAGAAGATGAATGAGTTCTTTAATTTGGAGCAAATGGGACTGACCCTGGAGGTGTATTACTCCAAGTTTGTTTCACTTCTTAAATATGCACCCTCCATGGATACTTCTCAACAAGTATCCAAGTTTTGCAATGTGCTAAATTCTCCTCTGAACACTCATTTGGAATCAATGCGCCCAATAGACCTCTAAGATGCTTTGATTCGAGCTGCTCCTATTGAGCGGGAAGTACAATCAAAGCCTAAAAAGGATAAGTTCTAAAGCTACCATAACAAGAACAAAGGAGGATTCAAAGGTCAAGCACAAAGAATCCAAGGCCAATTTCACCAAGGTCAGAAGAAAAAGGAAAAATCCAATGGAGTTGGAAATTTGGTTCCTACCTAGAGAAATAGGGATGGTCTTAGGTGCTTTCATTGTAATGAGCCAAGACATTTCATGAGAGATTATCCGAAGCTTGGTGGAAACCATTGCCAAGGCCAATTTCAAGGTCAAGGTAGAGTTGCCCAAGGCTGTGGTCAAGTACCTATGACAAGAGGAATAATGTCAAATATTGCCCTTAAAGAGATTAATAAGGAGAAAGACCCTACTATGGAAGAAGATATCGAAAAAGCAACTGCTCATGTTGCATTCCACAGGAAGGGTCCTAATTGTCAATATTCAATAATACAAACACTAGCTAGCCACCGAGGTAAATCATTTAAAGTTTTGATTCATTGTGGAAGTACACACTCATTTATTTCTCCCAAGTGTGCTAAGAAGTTAGGAATAGATACAGTAAATGCATCAAATTTGCTTGTGGAATTAGCAAATGGAAAGGAAGTACTTTCTACAGAGAAAAATACAAAGGTAGAGTTTAACCTAGGAGGAAACCTTTCAAGTATGAGATTCAAAGTGATGAACTTAGGAGCTTATGAATGTTTACTAGGAATGGATTGGCTGATTCCCACTGATGCTGATATTCATTGTGGAAAAGGTCAAGTCACATTTCAAGATTTGAACAGTGAAATAGCAACTACATAAGGTGAAACAGGGAAACCTAAAGTTCAATTAGCAAAAGCTTCTCAAATTGTGAAAGGCCTTTACCAGTTTACTTGATTAAGATTAACAAGGTAAATCAATATGGTCATACAGAAGAAGAACCATCCTGGTTAAAAGAATACACCGATGTATTTCCTGAAGAGCAAACCGAGTTACTCCGGAAAGAGAAGTCGATCGTGAGATCAAAAGTGTTCCAGGAGCCGCTCCAGTGGGAAAAAAAGACCTTACAAAATGTCTATTCCTAAAGCCATCAAACTAAAAGAGCAACTCAAACAACTAGGGTGTATATTCTTCCAAGTAATTCACCATAGGGAGTCCCAATATTATTCCAAAAGAAGAAAGATGGAACTCTCCATCTTTATATCGACTATCGATGGCTAAACCGGGTAACAATGAAGAATAAGTACCCGATCCCGAGGATAGACGAGCTTCTTGATCATCTACAATGAGGAGCAATGATATTTTCTAAGATTGATCTTTGGTCAGGATATTATTAGATCAGAATCAACGATGAAGATATTCCTAAAACCACCTTCAACACAAGATACAGTCATTTTGAATTTATCATGATGTCATTTGGGTTGACAAATGCTCCAGCTACCTTCAACAGGTTAATGCAGGACATTTTCAGGCCTCATCTTGATGATTTTGTTCTTGTATTCTTTGATGACATCATAACTTATTCTAACGAGGAAGAAGAACATGAACCACATATTTGCATTGTCCTAGAGACGATGAGAACACACAAATTGTATGCCAAGAAGAAGAAGTGTACCTTCTTCAAAAGGAAGATTGAGTACTTGGGATTAATACTGTTTGCTGAAGGTATATCAGTAGATCCTATCAAGGTCAAAGATTTTCAAGATTGGCCACCCCCAACCACTATCAAGGAAGTGAGAAGTTTTCTAGGTCTAGCAGGATGGTATAGGATATTCATAAAAAACTATGCCAAAATTGCAGCACCTCTTACAGACCTACTCAAAAAGCAAGTTGTCATTATCTGGATGCCAATTGAACAATCTAGCTTTGAGCAACTAAAGCATAGTTTGATAACTACTCCTATCTTAAGGCTACCAGACTTAAGCAAGGAATTTGAAGGTGTCACAAATGCTATCTGTCTTGCATTGGGATGCGTACTAATGCACGAGGGTCATCCTGTAGCTTACTCTTCGAGAAAATTGAAAGCCCATGAAAAGAGATATGCTACTCACAAAACCTAGAGTTATTAGCTTTGATTCATGCTCTTAAATTACGGAGACATTACTTGCTCGGAAATAAGTTGTTCTTAGTCACATATCATAAAAGTCTTAAGTGTATTTCTACTTAGTGCCCGATCTTAATACGAGGCAATGATGGTGGATCAAAATTCTGCAGGAGTATGACTTTGAAATTAAGTTCAGACCTGGTAAAGAAAATGTAGTAGCAGATGCCCTTAGTCATAAAGCCTTCCTCAATACTCTTCACTGAAGAACCATCTAGGGCAAAAACTCTAGCTACAATGGTATCAATGCCAAATAATCCTATCATCGATTTGACTAAAGATGAAGAAAATAAGGACCCAGACTATTAACAATTATTTTGGGAAGTTCAGAATAAGAAACAAGATCCCAAATTCAAGACTAAGTATCAAGAATTCTCTACAGATGAAGACGAAGGACTTGTTTATTTCAGAATGAGACTAGGCATTCCTTAAAGTCAGACTCTCAAGAGAAGGATACTTTGGGAAGCACATGACTCTCCTTTTTCAAGACACTCGACGTATGCAAAAACTCTCAGGAAAAGCTATTACTGGCAAAGACTCAAGGGTGGTGTACTTAAGTATGTCACTGAATGTCTAAATTGCCAAAGGGTAAAATTTGAATGTGTCAAGTTACCAAGAAAACTCTAGTCACTTGACATTCCCCCAGATGAAATGGGAGTTTATTAGGATGGACTTTGTAGTTGGGTTACCTTCTGTGCAAGGAGGATATAACTCAATAATGGTAATAGTAGACATGCTAACAAAGGTCGCTCATCTTATTCCAACAAAAACCAATTATAAAGCTTCAGATATTGCAAGATTTTTTAGGCTACATGGTTACCTAAAAGGATCATCAGTGATCATGATTTTCTTTTCACATCACATTTCTAAAAGAGTTTATTTGAAGCCATTGGAACCCAACTTTGTTTTAGCACTGTTTATCATCCACAAACTATGGGGACAGATAGAATGAGTTAATTAAGTGATTGAGGATATTTTGTGCGCATATTGTAGCGAGAAACCTAAAAGGTGGATTCAATATCTATCCTTAGTGGAATTTGCTTATAATGCCTCCTATCATCGAAGTATTCAGATGACTCCATTTCAGGCATGATAAGGTCAAGATTGCCGTATGCCATTTAATTTTTCCAATCCTACTCTAAGGGTAGAAGCATTGAGAAAAATGTTAGAAGAAATGGATGATCAAATCAAGATTATCAAACAAGATATTCAAGCTACCAAAGATCGACAAAATGTGTATGCTGATCTAAAAAGGCAAGAACAAATCTTCAAAGAAGGAGACATGGTCTTCGTCCATGTCCATCATCCAAAGAAGAGTTCTTTGTCTTTAGGAGAATTTAAGAAGCTAAGTCCAAGATACTGTGGACCCTATAAGGTTCTCAAGTGCTTAGGGACCAAGCGCTTACAAGATACAACTCCCTAAGAATATAAAAATCCACAATATATTTCATGTTAGCTTATTGAAAGCATACATAGCTAACCCTAATCATATCCTTGATGATCAAAAAGTTGTAATACCTAACCAAGGAGTCTTCGAGCTACAACTTGACAGAGTAATTGATGTAAGGAAGAGAAAATTGAGGAGTAGAACCCTTAAAGAATATCTCATCCACTGGAAAGACTACCCTGAAGAGGATGCCACTTGGATTGACCATGAGTCACTATGTAATCAATATCCCTAGTTTCATTCGAGATGAGGACATCTCGATTCTTCTAAGGGGGAGAGGATGTGATATCCCGACTTTGATTTAAAATCTTCCTGACTTCTCGTAAAGTGGACTTGAAGAACTCTAAAATCATTAAATAGAGAAGATCTCGAGCAAAAAGAAAAAAATCGAGGATCCTAACCTCTCATTTTTTTGGATTGAGAAGCACTGTAGCCATCTATCACATGGAAGTTACCATGTGAAACGAGAGTTATGAGATGTATTAGTCATTAGTATCAGTGTCTATAGTATGGATGGTCCAAAAATACTAGGATTTTAGACAAAAATAGCATATTTTTTATATTTTGGATATTATTTATTGTAAATGCCCTAAAAAACTATGAAAACTTCTAGAATAGGGTGTCATGTAAAAAAAGCGTGGCTTTTTCAGCTAGTTTTGGAGATTTAATGCAAAAATAAGGATTGGCGAAATCATGCGCATCAGGATCATAGTTTACAAGTAGCAAACACCACTCAGAACGGGGAGAAGAAGGAGTGATCTGAAAGATTTTTGAGAAGGTTTCCTAGGCTTTTACCCCCCTTTCAGAGCCATGAACCATCAGATTTACAATTTGAGCATTAGATTGTATCTTGGAAGCTTCAGATTACTGATTTTGTCCATAAAGAGATATTCCTCTTAGCCACAACCGTTCTTCTCTAATTTAGCTATAAAAAAGAGGCATGGGAAGTAGTTGAGAGAGATCCAAGCAAGAGGGGAGAGGGCCTTCTCATGAGTATAGAGCAAGGGGGAGGAAAAGAGAGGGAGGCATAAGGATGCCCCCTGAGAGGCTGCGAGAGGGAGCTAGAGAGGGGGAGAATTATAAAGAGAGAGAGAGAGAGGAAAGAAGATCCTGAGAGGCTACAAGAAAGGGAATCAGAGAGGGGGTTAGAGAGGGAAAAAATTAACTCAACCTCCCCCTATCTCGGTCTTCACCTCGACAAGTTGCTCTCACACTCTCCCATCCTGAATTCATTCCACCTTCTCTATCTCTCAAACCCACTAGCGAGAACGATGGATCCAAAGTAATGAGGCGAAAAGACCATGAAATCCATCGCAACTATTCAAAGAATGGGTATTGCTAGAGATACAAGAATGCTCGAGGTTGCCGGAATCGCCACTACTAGTAGAACATCGAGTGTGGCGAACGCAAGTGCAAGCAAAGAAAAAATTTCCAATGATGTCGTGCCAAACCAGGTTGTTCACAACTCAAAAATAGACCATTATTTTCATATCTCCACATAAAATAATAAAATTTTAAATTAAATACATAAAATATTAGCTTTTACATTTACACTTACACGAGATGTCAGTTTCATCTAGAGAGTGTATTAATACATGCACAAAATGTTGACTGCTCTACTTGCTATGCACGCATAGAAGACCAAATATACCCTAGGTTTTACATGAACTTGAGTCTAGAGAGCTTGCTTTCTTGCCATAGATCCTAGCTCTAGTATAGTGGCATTGTTTTGTGATGCGGAAAACCCTCTCACATACTCTATTCTGGACTCTACTCTCAAATGGGTCCCCATAGATTTCTTATATATTGAGCCATGAAAAGGTGATTAATCAAGCACTTGTGTATGTGGGCAGCATCTCCATGCCAGAGCAGTGCCCACCTCATCTTAGGACCACGCCACAATGGATCTCATTGAGCATGATGTAGCATTTTCCATATATGCTTTGTGCATTGAGGTGCAAGAGGACAGTGATGAAGAGATCGACGTACCCTCTCGACCATAGCTAGAGTATTTCAAGAGGGAGCCTGAGGAGATCGCACTTGATTCGAGCGTAGAGGAAGCACAAATCTTAGCCATTGTGCACTCACCTCCTTGCCCTAATGAGACACCGAAGCGATGAGCCACCCCTCGCTTCTTTCCATGCTATGATCATTCAGGGGGTGGAATATCTACTTATGCTAGCTGTACTAGAAATTTTGGAGATAAGAAAAGAAGAACTATATTGTATCATGGTGCATGATACTTTATAGATTTTGATATACAAGATGTCCCAACACATGTTGATGAGGTGGCTTCAAATGATGGCACAAGCGTCGATGCTATCTCTGCCATTGTGAGCATCTCTAAGAGTAGATTAAGGATGCGGTGCCACAGTATGAGATCTCAGATGAGGAGTTTGAGCGATGGAAAGAAAGCATTTTTAGACCTCAACCCACTACAGAGTACCTTCCCAATAGAGAGAAGAGGGTGGCCCAGTTGTAGGAGTAGACCTAGATATTCCATTATATAAGCAAATAGATGATGTAGAGAAGGTAATGTTATCGGATTCGTGCACAAATTTACCATTAGGGCCTCTAGGGAATCAAGACCATTGGGATTGATTTTCTACTAGGATCGGACCCCTAGAGTAGCCCTGGTCGGGGAGGCTCAGGTTTGGGGGCTTGAAGGACCATTGGGATTGATTTTTGCCGGGATTGGGCTCCCAGAGTAGCCCTAACCGGAGGCTCACATTTGGGAGCCTGAATCTACAGCCATGGTTGGAGGCTCGCGTTTGGGGGCTTGAAGGACCATTGCGATTAATTTTTGTCGAGATCAGGCTCCCAGAGCAGGCTTGGCCCGGAGGCTCACGTTTGGGGGCCTAAATCTATAGAGAAGCCCTAGCCCGAGGCTTGCGTTTGGGGGCATGAATTCGCAGATTCAAGCCCCCAAATGCTGCAAAGATAAGCTTGGTTGAAGGCTCGCATTTGGGGGTGTGAATCTGCAGATTCAAGCCCCCAAACGGGAGCTTCCGGCTAGGGCTACTCTAGGAGCCCAATCCTAGGAAAAATTAATCCCAATGGTCACAATGCCCTAGAGGCCCTACTGGTAAATTTGCACGTATGATACAAGACATTGTCTATATAGATGAATTTTCATCTATACAAGCTGGCCGATTCGGTAGCCAAGGAAGGGTACATGACTCGGCATTGAAGGAGTATATCGGCCAGCTTGTGAGCAACATTATTATATTTCATAAGACATACTCTTTGGCTTTTATTGAGAACTTCTTGAAGTTGAGGGCACAAACAAAGGCTAGGCCCTTCAAGACCATCCCAACGAACTCTAGCTTGGAGAAAGTAGTGTTGCTTCAACGTTTGAAGCTCCTCTACTTATTATCTAGTACTAGGTATGGGCCACTTTTTTCCATGGTGGCCTATGGCATCATTGCTGGTGTTCAAGACTCCAATGTCATTAGGCAAGAACTACTAGGGAAAAATGTGTGGCTGCCTATGATCAAGAATAGCTCTGACCATGGGGACTGTAGCTCAAAGAAGCCTAGGAGAGAGTAGATGTACTTATTTCCAAATGGCATCTCATCACCAATGTATTGTACTTTGTAATCTTTTCTTGAAGTAATGAAAATTGATATTTTTTGGATTTGCGTGCAATGTAGTTTGTCATACGCGTTGTTTATTATTATTATTACTTGAATGTTACATTTATTTATTGGATTTATAAGCAACATGATTTGTACCCTAAATTTAATACATAGTGCTTTATTGAGTTTGTGTACACATCATGTATTCGCCCAAACACATGTAATGATAACTCAAAGACATAAATAAAATAAATAACAAGCGAATAAACAAAAATAAGACGTGTCAAAAAATCAGTATTCATATTCATAACATTTAACATGGGATCCATTACAATCGAGGTTTTACAAAATCTTTTTGGAAGCTACATTCCATATATGTTTTAGTAGTACACCCCTATCATTGTTGATATCTGTGAGGACTATCCTTCCATCGTCGGAAGAACCTCATTATCCACAAATCCCTATTGAGACAGTGACTCTCCTTGTATGTACTGCTCCATAGACCGAGTCTTTGAACAAGTCAATGAGGTAAGCTTTGGCATCTTCTTGTAGTGCAAGGAGGGCTTGGGCAGTCTAGCGATTAGGTTGTTGTAAAGCATGATCCATCTGGGAAGTGGCTCTCTTGCTATTCTTAATATCAGTATGCCATTCATAATCTCCCGCACTAACTTTTGGAATGGAGCCTTTGGTATCAGGAGGTGCATGGTCTTTTGGTAATGGCGGATCTTACGAAGAGCCAATGTGCATGGCCTCCATTGACACTTGCAATGTTGGCGTGGTGGTGGAGCTGGGGGAGGTGGCATGTGTATGGAATTTGTAGGGGGTGTCTCCGAGCCGTTTGCTTGGTGCGTGTCATATCCTTCTAGGAGAGAAAACTAAAACTCAAAAGTGAAATGTGTAAAATGAGATGAAACTTTAAACTTATAGAAAAACATTCTAAAAACCCTTAAACTTGAACTAATGTATCCAGGCTTTGGAAAAATATGACCAGTGATTCGATTGACGTGAAATTTTACATGTGGACTCCTCTACGACACATCAACTACCCAAAAAATATTGGCCTCATCAGAAGTCTCTAGGACACCTGTTGGCGTTTGACTCCCTGAATCCCCAGATTCAAGGGCCGAGACTCGAGCCTCCGAACAGGAGTCCCAGAGGCTTCTGATGGGGCCAATTTTTTAATATCCATGAGTTTTTATGATGCTTGACATGTGGGTGAAGTTTTACCAGATTTTGATTTATAAAATTGACGATTCAATGATTTTTTAAAAATGCATTAATTGGAATATACTTACTAATAACATAAAAACTCACCATGGAGTGTACGCAACTGCATATTAAATGTGTTGTTAACCAAACTACATGAAATATTGAAAACTTAAAAATTCACAAAAAATAAGTCATGGGTCAAATGGAATATCACATATCGAATATAGTGTTGCCAAACTGGTAAATATAGTAAAGATATAGTCCAACGATCCATATACAACTGATAACTAATGTGTGTATGATTGCGCATTGAATTTATCCTCAACGAAACTACTTTGAAAATTAAAAACTTGAAAATACACACAATGCAAATCATGGAAAAATAAAAGATCAAATATTGGATTTGGCATTATGAAACCATGAAATACACAGTAGATAATGCATCACACCAAGTACAACTAGAGCTAGGCAAAATTTAGCTCCATTTTGCAGGTCATTGCTATTAAATATTTGAAGTTCTACTAGAAAGATAATCCAAAACTAAGCTCCTTACAATCCTAAACCCTAAACCTGAGCTAAAAACATAGATCCAATTACAATGTAGATTCTCAAAGCATATTGTTGACATTAAGATTAAATGCATCCTTGTTGTTGCAGATCCTATAAACAAGGACCATATCTATGGGTTTAACAGTTATATATCGGGCATGAATGGCTAAAAGTTGACAATCACTCATTAGATCAATCAAGTAACTTTCATCCGTTTCTTGGAGAGCAAGTAAGGCTTGGCTTGACCATCGCCCCACATTCCTTGCATGGTTCCATGAAAAGAACTTGTGATGATGTCCTAACTACAGATCTTGTAGTATTTCTCACACCAACCTAGAGAATGGTGCCTTAGGAATAATCAAGTTGGCACTCTTCTAGAATTTCCTTATATCACGTAGTAGCACAGCTGTGTCTGGTCTCCATCTTCACTTCTTATGTGTTGGAGGATGTGTATTACTAGCTAGAGCAGTAGTGGGAGGTGGAGCAACTGGAGCATGTGGACCACCATTTCTCGACAATGGCGAACCATCATTATTGACCACACTAGGGCCACCATTGTTGGACACAGTAGCACCACCATTATTAGCTATAGTAGGGCTACCATTGTCGGCTACCAAGGGACCTTTGTCACTCACACTATGCTCACTAGATTCGAAAGAGTGTTGAGCTCTTGCTCTTACAAGCGCCTTCTTGATAGGAAACTTGGAACGTGCCATGATTGTGAGATGATGAAGGATAGAAAGGTGGAGGGTAGAGTGAAGAGTAATGGGAAAAAATGAAAGGAGAGACTTGACTTAAGTACAAAACTTTTAAACTTACTGTGGTGTAAATAAACTTTAAAATTTTCATTTCATTTCATTTCTCCACCCCGTCCTTGCCTCTCTCTCTCTCTCTCTCTCTCTCTCTCTCCTACCACCCCCTCATGCTCCTCTCTGTCTAGGCCAGTAAATGTTCGAAGGTTTGGAATTTTCATATCTTTGTCTTAGGATTTTGAAATCGACTTTTCATAATTAAAAAACATAGTTCGAAATTGACTTTGAAAAACATAGCCACGAACCTTTGAAAATTTAAACAAAATTTGCAAGACATCTCATGTTAAAGGTAGGAGTATTGATGTGTCATATCCTTAGTACCCGTGCTCTCTCATGGACTCTAAATGCATCAAAAGTATTATCTTTATCTAGGTCTCCATTTCTTGCCATCTCTCTCTTGGGTTGCCAACCATTTTGTATGGCATTGTCTAGCTGTGCTGTTTTCATATCTTGCTTTTCTCACTTCATATATTGCCCTACTTATAAAATTTTCTTAAGGGGTTTTAGACTTCTTTTCTTTTTCCTTGTATTGTATCTCTAATATCCTATATGGCCATTGTAATAATGGCCTCATAGAATTGGAATCATTGATGCCACCTCCATGATCAGTTGCCTTTTAAAAAACACAACAAGCTTGCCAATGAGATCGTTCCATGCCTTGAGTTAACCATACTACCAAACTTCCTTGATCTACAAAGTATGGACCATGTGCTTAAAGTATATGTTGCACAAGAAGAGAGATTAGAAACACAAACTAATTCGACATGATGATATTTTTTTGTAATGGTGACAATATTGACCATGTAGTGTGTTATGCTGTATGTAGTCCATGCCTCTACCATGGACTTATGAAATTTAGCAACTATCTCTTTAAATGTATTGGTATCACCATCTCTAAACCTCAACTCTTGTAAGAGAGCTGCTAATCTATCTAAGTGTATCCACTCTTTTGCCTTTGCAATCCTCGTTCATCCCCCATTGCTCCAATTTGGAATAGCAAGGTGCAACTTTTTCCATGCTTCATACCTCTCTGGTTGTTTTACAACTATATTGCCTTCCTCATCTCGAGGTGGAGATATAAACTTCCTAGCCTTGGGTCCGCCAAAACATGGTTTACAAGGGATGTTTCCACTCTTTCCCGATTTTTCTCATCCTTTTTTATTTCTACTTGGCCCCTGTGCAATCCAACTTCAAAGAGGACTTGTTATACCTTCTTGCATGTAGCATCAACTTCTGACACAGGCTGCATCTTGTATGCAAAGTAGCCTATATATTCATATACTAGCTTCTCAATTATTCTAACCAAACAATGCAATGTGCAAAAGTGAACCCTTGTTAGTGGTATTTCCAAAATAGGGCACCGGTTTGGATCCATTGGAACTAGCATTCCATTTCTCATGACTTTTTGATCATGTGTTGGAGCACCTTGTTGTCCTGCCTTCGCAAGCCATTCTTTCTTTTCGTCTTTCCCTTTCATCCTAGTTTTCATGTAGGATATGCACGAAAATTTTGCATTCACTCCATTTGATAAACCAAACATACACTTCAATGTTTTTAAATCACCTATAAGATGCCATTCAACTTGATAGTCCCCAAACCCCTCGATGTGTAAAATTGCTCCATTATTTTGCTATTGAATAACTCTAGGTATATTGGTGAGGTTAAAAAAAACTTTAATTACTTCATGGTCCTCCTTTGGTACTTCAAATGTTCCAAGCCACCATATTTCATTCTCTGATTGTACACTGAAGTATAAAGGATGGTTTTCATCGATGTTGGGATCCAATGCTCGATTCATAAGTGTTATACTCACACGTCCAATGTTTTGCCCGTTAATAATCTTACTCTCATCAAGTTTGAGGACAAACTTAAGCTTGCCTCTACATTCTTCCATAGACATATTGTAGAACTTGATTAATAATTGTTATACTCACACATTCAAGTTTTTTCCCCTTAATAATCTCACTCTCATCAAGTTTGAGGACATTGCCTCTACATTCTTTCATAGACATTGCCTCTACATTGCCTCTCACCAATTAGTTCTAAAACTTTCTCATTTAGTTGTTTTCGAGCCTTATTCACGTGAAATGGTTTTAGCAAAGGCATTACTCATTGAAAACTTGCTTAAAACCTGTATCCAATTGTTGATAGAGCATAATATATGTCTTAGAACTCATTTCCACCTTGCCACATAATCCCTAAGCATCTGTAGTAGTAAACGAGTTGCTCACATCCCTAAGATGTTTACTTGTGACACCATCTACAATGTCCCTGAATTTGCGATTTTCCAATACAGTTTTGACAATATCCTTGCTTAGGACTTTGGCAATAGTATCATTCTCTGCATGAGGAAACATATTTCTCATTGTAGCAGATTGAGCATATATCCTTTCTACGATATTGTCCACTTCTTTTGGTTAATTGGTTTAACTAATCGGATGCACTGACGTGCTTCTTTGGTTTTTAAAGTGGGCCCAATCTCCAAAATTTTTGTGAGCTTCCTCTTTATGTTTCAATTCTCCTTCTCAAAGTCCATAACCTTAGACTTGTAACTCCATATTTTGCACGTGTGTAGCATGCACAGCATCTTCAATGACAGACATTGCTTGTTGTAGACTCTGGTTCTCCCTATCCTTCTCAGCCAATAATCTATCATTTTTCATTAGAGATTGCATATTACCTTGTAATCTTGTCTACATATTTGTTAAGGCTTGATAAACCCCTGCTAATCCTTGTGTGACAAGTCTGCATGTGTATCCATACAATCCTTCATTGCCTTCATAAACAAAATTTACAAATGATGTAAGCCCTTTAAATTGTGCTGGCCTTTGAGTGACTGGATTGGGTGGATAAATGCACCCATCAATGCAAAGGTCCACATTTTTTCCCCTTGCATTTCTTTCTTGTTGCATCCTATATCTTATTGCATCATCCCTTTCCACAGTTCTTTTGAACATTGGTGCACATTCATCCTCTAATTGAAGAATATCTCTCTTTCTCTTGGTACATCCTGCACCTACATATTCTACAAAGAAAAATATGTGCCAATTTTAACTTGGATTAACAGTCAAATTACACAACTACACCCCTTTGATTCACAATATCTGTGTTCTTTTTTACCCAGTTGAATCTTGTCTCTTTCTCTTGATTTCAGTCATGATAGACCCTAATCAATCCCTAATCTACTTGTAATCTTAGCTTTTAATCTACCTCTAATTAGCATCCAATCTTATCTTCTGTTCTATCCAAAATATTCACACACACACACACACACACACACACACACACACACACACACACACACACACACACACACACACACACACACACACACACACACACACACACACACACACACACACACACACACACACACACACAAAGAATTGATCAAATATATTTAAATACATTTATACAGAAGCTTGGCTAGTGGAGAACAATAACATCATCTTATATTCTACCCTAATTTACTCTTTGTTACTCTATCACTTATTTTCTTAGTTCATCTCGCACAGTCCTCTCTTTCCCCTCCTCTCTCTCTCTCTCTCTCTATATATATATATATATATATATACATATATGAATTGATACTTAAGGATTAAACAACTATGAAGAATAATAATATCACAGAGATTTAAAAATTAAAGATACCTCCATTATCACTTGATTGATTCATAGAAGAGGGAGATTGCTTGTAGCAGGGTAGAGAGTGTTGTAGATAGAGATTATCTGATTTTAGCAAATGGTATCAAAACAACTCATGAGATTGCTTGTAGCAAGGTAGAGAGTGTTGTAGATAGTACTAAGTGTTGCTTCACAATAATTCATATGCAAGAAACTATATTCTAGAGGAGAAGAGTACACAAAATTTCGAACAAAACTAGAGCTCTAAGAGGGAATGAAAAAATGCCCAAAAATAGGCATATACTTTTCCAAAAATATAAAAATTTACAAAAAAACTCTCAATTCCAAAAGGTGTCTCTAGGTAAAAAATAATCTTAAAAAATGATGTGTATATAATTTTTTAACTTATGCCCTTTTAAGAAGTGAGATGAGAACGATTCTAATATATTTTCATGTTGAAAAGT
This sequence comes from Lygodium microphyllum, assembly GCF_053477565.2. Taxonomy (NCBI): domain Eukaryota; kingdom Viridiplantae; phylum Streptophyta; class Polypodiopsida; order Schizaeales; family Lygodiaceae; genus Lygodium; species Lygodium microphyllum. The sequence goes on from NC_141157.1 coordinate 21,847,953, forward strand.
CATGAGGGCATTAAAAAGTCGTATATTAATGATTGGCTCCATTTTTAGAGAAAATAGATTTCTATTTTTTTAGTTATCAGGATTTTGAGAAAAAATGACCTTATCCTACAATTTGGGAATAAAATAATAGGTGAAATCTATTAAAAATATAAATACGAGATTTGCTTGGTTGTAGAATATCTCTTATTATTATATTATTTTGGAATCTCTTTTTAGAGAGAGAGAGACAGGTGAGAGAAACCCCTTAAGGGGCAAAAAAGAGAGTCCATATTTCTCCTAATGTAAATTTCAAAATCATCACATATATTAATGATACTATTTTGTGTTTATAGCCAAATGATTTTCTCATATCTTCTAAAATTTTGGGCAACCTAGCATGACGTAGACATCAAAAGTGATTTTGCAATAATCTAATGTGATACCCTATTGCATTATTAATGCCTCTAAGATAGGAATTGGTAACATTTATCTCTACTAAATTTGTATAATTGATAACTTGGGTGTTATATTTTTCTCATGCCAGTGATAATACTAGTCGTTCAATTATGGTAATGCTATGAGATCATGCTTATGACATTTTTGTGATTGCTTTGGTTTGTATGAGATGTTAGTTCCTATAGTTGTGGTGGATACCAAGTATTGCGTATGAGAGGTTAGATCGTCAAGTAGTTGTGGATACCTAGTATTACATATGAACTTGAAATTATTATTGATGTTTGTTTGATATGTAATTTTAAGATTTGAATGGATTGATTTATTTTTTGAGTCATTAGAGTGTGTATCTAATCCTTTGAAGATTGTTTTTTAGTCATGATTATTACAAAATTGATTAAATGAGCCTCACGATCATTAGTCAAGTATGAATTTCAGTTCTCCTCTCAATTTTGGTATGTATACATGCCACAACCATGAATTTGCACAAATGATTGATGTGATTCTATTGAGCCAAGCAGAAAGAAAGCCTCTTTTATATTAAAAGATGTAAAGCTTACATAATTTAGACATAAACTCTTATTCTAGCTTTGCATATATCATATATTGACTTTATTACAACAGTCTTTCTATAGTCATGTGCAATTGGGTCACACATATGATATGGGAGGACTATATCCAATTGATTTTTGCTTTTGCTTTAAAATATAGTACTTAAATTATCTATGATTTGTGTACGACCTTGTATCCATGTTGTTGTGTTGAGGTGTTTCCTTGAACTATTCATGTATTTTGAATAGGAAAGTGAGAAATTGTATAGAAACTCTCAAGATTGTGTATCTTAAGCTGGACTTATATAAGTGCTTCACAAGTCACAATTGTACAATAAGTCAACCCCCTTCATAACCAACACTAGAATTTATAGGTAGTGATGTTCACATTCATATGAGGATGCGGCAGTTCTACAATTATTCTTGATGTTGTTAAACAAGTGATTGTAAAGTTGAGTGAGAATTTTGATAATCAAAGTAACAAGGGCCACAAGATAGTTATCATCTGCGGCTATAAGGTATCACATTGAACTTTCTTAAGGGAGAGTTGGTTATTGCTACCTTTGTCATAAAGAATCTGGAAATTTTGCTGTTGAATGTTGCCAAATATGTTGACGTTGAGATCTGAAGATGAGCTAATGAAAGCCAAGCAAAAGTAGCCTTCATAATCAAAGAATATGTTTTCTGGTGGAATTTCAAGGTCTGCACCCTCTAAATGGAAAGTGAGAGTCGGGATCTCAAGATGTGCATGTTGGGAGTTGTCATAGCAAAGGTCAAGTCCTACAGATGATCCATCTTTAGGTGGAAGTTTAATGATAGCAGCATAAGCCTTCTTGACTAAAGAATATGCGGCTTCCACTAGGGTAGTGACTGTGGTACCAGAATCAATTAGAAACCCACCACTTCCATCGGGTTGTATATCGAAGGTGCCCTTGGGTATGTCTAGCAGCTCACCACCGATGCTTATCCCGTTCAAAGTGAGGTAGTAGAAGGTGTCTTGTCCAGCCCCTCCAGGGTTGGTTGCAAATGGGGTGCTTAGCACACCATTTCCAGTAAGTGTGGCATCAGACCCGAAGAGGAGAGGGCTAGTTTTGGAGGGAGCATCGGTCCATGTGACAAGGCAGTAAGAGAACTTGTTACCGATGGTGTGGGCCATTTGGGAAGGGACGGAGAGGGAACCACCACCCATACCTACCAAGCCAGAGACATTGGTACTAGAAATCTCACCGTAGTTGTCTTCCCCGGCACCGAAGGCGAATTTAGCGACGGAAAAGCTGCCAAGGGTGAGGGTATCGGTGCTAAGGGTACCGATGGTGGTGGAGCCATCACCGTAGGCATAGTAATATTGGCACGTGGAGGCATCACAAGCGGGGAGGGGGAGGGAGCTGCACAAGGGGTTGTCGCAAGAGACGGTATGGTAGGTGGAGGACTTGGAGGGGTCAAAGAGGGGGTCGGGTTCGGGGAAGCACTGGACGCAGGGGGAGGCTTGGCGCCAGACCAGGTCGGAGCCCGTGTCGAGAACGGCGGAGAAGGGCTGGGGCGGGGTCCCCAGGGCCACCTCCACCACGTAGACGCCACTCTGGGAGTAGACGGAGGCGACGTCGAGGGCGGAAGACGATAAGGCTGGCGACCGCACGGGTAGTAATGGCTGCGATGACGATGACGACGATGAGGCCGCCATCATCCCCTGCCTCACCCGCCTTACCATCTCCACCCCCCTCCTCTTGCTCCTATCTGCCGCCCTCCTCAGCCTCTCCCCGCTGGCCGGCGCCAGCTCTTCCTCCCCCATGTATGAGTCCACGTGCCTCATCTCTAGCCTAAACCCTCCTGCCTTGCTCGCCTTCCCTGCCCCGCTCCCATCTCTAATGCAGCTCACCAGCACCGAATGTATCCAGAGTATCGTGGTTAGCACTATCAGTACAAGCACAGTCAAAGAACGCCCCATTTTGTGTTTTTGCCCCCTCCTGCACGTTCATCATTGGTTAATATAGATATACTAGCCCTCTCTCTCCGTCTCTCTCTCTGTCTCTCTGTCTCTCTCTCTCTCCATTAATAATTGCTTTCGGACATCACGCCTCGCCATCTTCATCGGTTCTTTCGAGTGTAAAGGACAGCAGACATGCATGGAGAGATACACCGGCGAGCGACGGGCCCCGGACGGGGTCTTCTTGGTTTATATGTTTGTCATCGCGTCCGTATGAACGCTTCGATTGTGTTAGTCGGGTTTTTCTTCAGCTCTAGCTTAAAAAATAATACCTAACCTACCACTCATTCTAAGTCCGGCTTGTTATATAGTTACTTCCAAAACCAATGAGCCACACACTCAATTGCAATCAACATCCAAATTAGGGTAAGCCGGCCTATAGATTAGTTTGCCGAGAAAACGTGGCCCCCTCGATCATGATATTTTCTATCCTTCATCACTGTTTTATAATGCGGTTTATATTGATATCATAAAGATATGCGATTGCAGCATCAAGGGGATGTGTTGTTGGAAATGTGCACATAGGCTGCACAGACATGGATATCTATCAAGCAAGTCAGGAAAGAGGATAGAAGAGAAGTAGATCTGATGCACATGAAGAGATTATTTGAATATTTTGCACAATACACTAAGAAAAGTCCATATTGCAATCCTTGTCAGTAGCTTTGAGCCCAAAACACAATTTCATATGAGAATATCCAGAATGTTAGCTCTCCACTTTATCCAAGCACTTTCATAGCTTGGGAGTGGTTAACATTAACCCCAAACTTTGCTCATCCCTCCACTTCTTTCGAGCATAATGTTGCTTATGAATGATTGAAATTAAGCCCTCAAGTTAACCTTGACCAAATCACATCATTACATCAATCAGGTTTTCTAACATCGAACCTGATTTCCTTCACTACTTTGTTCCCATAAAATATAGACTCACATTGACAATAAGAACATATACATTGTTTGGCTCAAAGCCTTCTAGATATATTCATGTGCACCATAATCTACAATCATCACATTCCATGCACAATCCTTTGGCAAACTGTCAAACAAAGCACTTGCTTCCCATTGTCTATTGCATTTGACAAACATAACAACTCATGAGTTCATGTGGATCAACCTATCCATATAGGAGTATTATTCTTTTGCAAAGCTCCAAGCAAGCTCTCAAGCATTTGTCCCTTCCAAATACACAACATTACTAATCTAAGAGTGATATGATCTAGCATAGAGAAAGATTGTGATAGAAAAATCCTAGCAGGGATGCATGTGAAAGTATAGAGTTGTAATTTGGATCATTGATTGTCTTTGTAATGAGTGTTTTCTACTGCATGTAATTCAAGCACTCTCATCAAGCTCTTCATCTTTCTTTTTATCAATCTACCATCAATGATGGGACCTAAAATAGGCCGGCACTGGCTATAGCACTAGCCAGACCTCTAACATGCACAAGACAACCCCACGGCCTCGTGGTCAGGAGCATCTACAGGACACATTGCTCTGCCATCGTACATACATTTTGCATTTGTATCGTGTTTATAGTCCAACCCTTAACCTTCTCAAACTCCCCAAAGGGAGACCCTACACATTTTGGTGTAATTCACCACGTAGAACAACATAGGAGGCACCCCTCGACTGATTACCGCGGCCCCATTGCGACCCTCCTACACCTTGGGGATTGGCCCCTCGATGCGTTGCTAACACATATAACACATACGAAATAGACTCCGCTCTTGGTACCAATATTATGTTGTTCTAGGAATGTACCAGTACTCACTTACTTGTCCCCTTAGACCCACCGTCTAGACCTACAGCTTGGGTGCCTTACTCTTTCCAACAGGGGTCATTTATACTTCAACCAAGTGCTACGCATACCAGGAATAGATACCATGTGTATGATTCATGCAAAAGTGGATGATTTATTTTGTGCACAAACAATTATAGTTTAAAATCAGCCTATGTGTCATGCAAAAACAACCCTTTTAATGAATTTTCGCTAATACGCAATGCTGCGTTGTAGGAACCTAGCACTAAGGCCAACCTCGTGCTGCTAGATCCGTTATTTTCAAGTAAACCCCATCCTAAATGTTATGCATGAAGAGAACAATCAGAATTTTCATTATTTCAGCATTTAAACTATTTGTATAACATCATCCTCCCCCTCACCGTTTAAATTTTGCTGCGGTACATAGGTGTAGAGGGTTTTGCATGTTATTTTTTAATGTAAAAGCAATAAATACACACTTTAACACAAAGGAAAAGGGCCAAACTGAGGCTTATCCTCATGCTTCAGCCCCGTCAGACATTCACATACATAGATCTTATTTTTCCATTTTTTTTCACACAAAAAATCTTTTTTTTTTCCATTTTCTCCTATTTTTTCTATTTATTTCAATAGAAAATAGGCATTTTCTATTTCTTTTCTGATGAATAATCATTGAAACTAAAACTCAGCATTTTTTCTTATTTTACCCCATATCCACTCATTTTTACCCATTCAAAATCAAAGAAAAGATCAATTTCTATCAAAATTAGTGTTTTTTTGGGTTTTGAAAATTTATAATTAATGTAAATCAATACAGTTTCTGCATAACAATGATTGCAACCCTCAAACATAATGCAAGGAATAGTCGAATAAAATTTCAGCCCATGTGCACACCATTTAGACCATGAATGATAAAAAACAAGCAAAATTCTTTCATAAAATAGAGCAAACCACATTTTTGTGTGTTTCAGATTTCTTGAATATTTAATTGGGACCGTGTATCCACCAACCATCCATGGATTTCAGCATAGATCTTCAGCCTTCAGTCTCCTCAGCCTCTTAGAACAATCCGGTGCCTCCCATCACCCGATTCTCTTCTTAATTCTTGCCACATGAAGTGCCTCTATGCAGGAGAGAGAGGGAGGAGAGAGAAATACTAAAAATCAGAATTTCATTCCCTTCATCATATTGCATGTGGTTACCATCAAAATCTTACCCCCTCTGCATAGATCAAGGATCTCCCCTTCTCTCTCTATATGATTGAGCATCCAAGAGGCACATACATCTCCAAAAAATGGGGCGTCAATCAAAAAACGCCCCTCCCTGCATCACGACATGTTTTTGCATGTTTTCTTCATTTAGAGTTTCATTTCATTTATAAAATGTCCACTTAAAAAAAAACCACTTTCACACTACTATGGAAGGGTTTTTAGCTTGTTTGGGGATGCAAACGAACTCCGATTCACGATCTGACAAGACAGATGACTTCGTGACGTTGAAATCTACAAACTTATGCCCTGTCACATACTTTTTTGGCTCTTGGATCCAGTAGCTGCTTTACAACGCCAACCCTTGCAGGGATTAAATGGGGGGTTAAACGACCTCTGATCGTCGAACCGAGACTTGCGTTGGATTCCTGACGTTGAAATACATCTAGAAAAATTGTAGCTCAGCCATCTGCCACTGTTTGAATTTTCATAAAAATTGGCTCTTTACCACCTCTCAGGCACTTTTCGGCTCCAAAAACGGGTTCCATTTCCTCAAGAACGGGTCCAGATTGGGTCCTAAACCCAACTCTCAATCAATCTCTTTCATCCTCATTGTTGATAATCATTTTTTCGCCTTCTTTGTCAAAACACAAAGAGCACTTGGATCCAACAATATCAATACTTTGACGCAAATGATGTTGTCTACCACCTCATGAAATAATACCCTTGAGCAATGTTTTAATAACCACACTGAGATGGCCCACACAAAGGATTAACAATTAGCTTCCACTTCAACAATGTTGAAGGAAAAACTTCATTATGATCATATTGACCATCGTCACCTTGCACAAGGAGCTTTTATTCAGTCCCTACGTAGGAATTCCACACAACTTGGGAAATCTTCCCATATTTCCTATATGTGTATGTATGTAATCCCTATACATAGTTGTAATGAATGAAGCTGAGAGGAGAGAGGAGAATGAGCTGAAGAGAGAGAAGAGAGTAAGAAGAAGAGAAAGAAAGACAAGAAGAGGAGAGAGAAAGAAAAGAGGGGAGAAAGGAGGAAGCTATGGAAGCTGAAGATGAAGGTGAAGAGTATGTTCTTGATATAATCACTGGTTGCCCTAAACTAGGACTCTTACACCTTATATACCCTTGTCAGTGTGACTAGGTGTCTAACCCCTAGTTCCTATGTATCCTGTTCATTACAGTCTATCCCCACCCTAAAGCTTTTTGTCCTAAAAAACGAAGACAATTAGAGGGAAGTGATAGGTGGGCTGAGGGAGTTGGGTGCATAATACAACTCTGAGCCACATTACAATGAAAATGGATGGTAAAGAGTAGGGACAACATGTTGTCCATGATAGGCTTGCTGAGGTAAAATTGCCATAACTTTTGATAGGCTGCTCCAAATGGGACATATTGCATGTCAAAACCAAGCTCATGATGAGTACTTTCAACCCATGTAGGAGGCACATTCCTGAGACTTGTGCAAGTAAAAAATGATTCTAAAATAGTGTGTAGTCTCTCTATAGGTAGGGGGTGGTCATATGGGGGCATAACTAGCTAGTCTTCAGTCCGTGGGGCGTCTTGGAGGTGAGGAAATTCATTAACAATAGTGGATGGACCCCAAGAGGCTTCTTCCAAGGGTAGGCCTTGCCATTGGATGAGGTACTCCTTGATGGATCGATATATTAAGTGCTTATCTTGTTGCCCAACGATTGTCTCAGGGACATATTGAATGATACCTTCTTCATCTATGGGGGGAAGTTCTTCCACATAGTCCACTGAGGTGCCAATGAAGGGTGGTTTCAGCTAGTGCATGATGAGGATGCTAAGCTTATGAGCAACTTTTAGCAGACAATTTTCAAATCTATGAGTACCAAGCTTGCTCCATCCACAGCATACCACCCCCATATAGATGACCATATTGAAAGACTAAATAAATTGCTTGAGACATACTTACGGCACTTTTTCCATGATGTGCATCACAGTTGGGATACATGGCTCCACTTTGCTAAGTTTGCCTAAAATAACTCCACCCACTCTAGGATTGGGGTTTCCCCTTTTGAGACATTATACGGGTATAAGGTTCCCCTCCCTATAGTCTTATTTAATGATAAGATCAACCCTCAAAGTAAAGCCGAGTTCGATCGCATGCAAGCCCTGCTTCAGCAATGCAAAGTGAATCTTAAAAAGACACAAACTCACATGAAGCTCTATGCTGATGAGAAAAGAAGGCATTTGGAATTCCAAGAAGGGGAATTGGTCCTCTTGAAAGTGCCTAAGTCCTGTTACTCCACTCTCAAAGAGGGTAGCAGTAATAAGCTGGCCCACCATTTCTATGGCTCCTTTGAGATCCTAAAGAGAGTTGGTGACTTGGACTACCGATTAAAGCTTCCCCGTACCACCAAGATTCACAATATATTCCATAAATTGAGTGGCCACTTGAGAAGCAATGTATTGTGTCTTAGTGGGGATAAAGTGGGTAGCTTTGATGAGGCGATCGACTACCACATATATATTGTTCCATCCCTTCTTGGTAACAAGGAGGCCTGTGATGAAGTCCATTATGATATGAGTCCATTTCCCTTGGGAATAGAAAGGTTCTGCAAAGAGGTTAGTGGGCCTAAGTGTGCTATCCTTGTTCTATTGGCATGGGACACATTTGGTCACAAAATCCTTGATATCCCTTCATAAGCCTTTCCAATGCAAGCTCTTGGAAATCTTGTCGTATGATTTGAAAACACCTGTGACCTATAGTGGGGCAAGAATGCATCTCTTCCATGATCTTCTGTGTGAAAGGAAAAGTGTGTGGGATGACAATCTTGCCATGGGACTAAATAAGGATATGCTTGAGTTGATATTGGGAGTTTTCAGCCATGAACACATGCTGTAATTGATGGAAGATGTGGTTGAAGTCATCATCCAACAAATAATCTTCTTGAAGATCTTCAATCCAATCATTATGCAACTTTGAAATGAAGGATACTTTGCATACCCATATCTGAGAGAGTGAATCAACCACGAATTATCTTTGCCCCGAGTGTTAGAAATGCCAAAATCATAGTTTTACAATGTTGCCATCTATCTCCTTTACTTGGAAGTCAAAGTAGACTGATTCAAGAAGTACCGGAGGACTCGATTATCACTTTTTACTTGAAAGCTATTAGCATACAAATAGTGGTGCCATTTCTTGATAGCATGGATGATAGTCAACATCTCTTGGTCATACACATTCATTTTCATCTCCTTGTCATCAAGCTTGCGGCTCTCAAATGCAATCACACCATGCTCTTGCAGTAATGGAAGATGGTCAACATCTCTTGGTCATACACATTCATTTGCATCTCCTTGTCATCAAGCTTGCGGCTCTCAAATGCAATCAAACCATGCTCTTGCAGCAATATTGCACCAATACCCATGCCACTGGCATTACACCGAATGGTAAATATCTTAGAGAAATCAAAGCGGTAGACAAGGATAGGGATAGAAGCAAGCATTTCCTTCAACTATTTGAAGCTATGATCATTATAGTGGCATCCCCCAAAAGAATGATTCTCTCTTAATCAATCAATCAGGTGCTACAATGGTCCCATAATACCTATTGAAGCATCTATAAAATGAAGAGAGACCAAGGAAACCATGTAATGAAGTGGTCGTGGATGAGGTGGGCCAGTATTTAACACATTGCACCTTCTTAGGGTCAGCCTATATGCCATTTTTATTCACAATGTGTCCAAAGTACTCCACAAATGTCTCATGAAGATACATTTCTTTCCTTAGTGAAGTGTTGATGCTCTCTCAATATATCAAACACACTTCTGACATATTCCAAATGCTCCTCTTGTGACTTGCATAAATGAGGATGTCATCAAAGAAAATGAGCACAAACTTGAATAGGAAGGGTTCAAGAATTTTATTCATGAGTCTCTGAAATGTGGCAGGGGCGTTAGTCAACCCAAAAGGCATCACTAGAAAATGATAAAGCCCATGATCAGTCTTGAAAGCTATATTGATCTCATCACCCTCCCTCATATGGATCTGATGGTAGCTAGAGCGCAAATCAATCTTAGTGAAAAATCATGCCTCTTTCAACTCATCCAACAACTCATCAATCTATGGGATGAGGTAGTGGTTCTTCATTGTGATTTTGTTCACATCTTTATAGTCGATGTACATGCAAAAAGAGCCATATTTCTTTTTGACTAACAAGACAGGGGATGCATAAGGGGGAAGAACTCGATTCAATGAAACCCATCTCTAGCAACTCCTTGACTTATTTTGCAACCTCTTCACATTCACACTTGGAGAGTGTGTAAGGTGGCTTGTTCACTGGCTTGGAATGGGGCTCTAAATCAAGTGGGTGGTCTACTTGCCTCTTAGGGGGAAGGGTTGTAGGCATCTGAAATAAATCACAGTACCCCTCACTTTACAAAATGATAAATAAATATGTTTTGCCAAAAGACTATTTTCTCTGTCTTTGTGTTGTGTCGTAAAATTACGCGAAGGAACATGTGATAATGGGTTAATTAGCAAAGCTACTTTTATATATCATAACTTAATGTGATAGGTAATTAAAAACTAAAGAAAACCATTTGTGGGAAGCAGATGGGCGAGATCCCACGGATCCGTTCTACGGATGGGTGGTCCCAGTAAGCTGGGAGCTTCTCTCAAGAGATTGAACAAAATGTTAGTTAGGAAAAATTGCAATGCTAAATCCTTAGATACTTCAGAGGGTGCACCAGAATTTTCCTTATTCACTTGCAAGACAAAGATTTGTGAGCATTTCTTAAACTTCAATTTGAGTTGCTTTGCTGTAATGAGCTGAAAACCAACATTATCTTGAATTCCCTTTAAGCGGATGAGCTGCCCATGCATCATAAACTCCATGTAGAGCTAAGAGAAGTCAATAGAAATTTTCTCTAATTGTTTTAGCCAATCACAACCCAAGAAAAAATCAATGGGGCCCATATCTAAGGCAATTAGGTCAACCAATGCCACATAATTTTCAGCCAAGCATAGGGGGACTACGAGATATACATATGCATTGATTTCTTCCTCTCCATTTGCACTTGAACTTTTAAGGGGTGTTGTAATTCCACAGGGGTGCATTTCAACTGGTCAATGGCCGAATTATGGACAAAACTGTGAATACTACCACTATCCAATGGCCGAATTATTGACAAAACTGTGAATATTACCACTATCCACAAGGATACATACGTGCTTCCCATGAATACTGCCTTGAATACGCAGGGTGCTGGGGCTCCGAGAACCCATCCAAGCATCCAAGGAGATGGAGCAAAGGAAGGTGGTAGTCAGGTGGGATATCAGATCAAGTGGTTGAGATGGACAATCACTTGGGTCAAAAGGGAACCCATCCTCCAAGTCATAGAACTGCTCATGATCCACATCCTCAACATGCTTAACATGGTTAGTAGGTAAGTCATCCTCATCATTGTGCCAATCTTCCATAACATACATGCATGAACCTTGACCTTGGATGTCTTGTAAGGGAACTTGAAGGCATGGTTGGTAGTGTACTTATCCCCACATTTAAAACATAGGTATTTTTCCTTCCGTTCCTTCACAACATCTAATGAAATGAATTGTTGGCCATTGGAGCCATTGGAGGGTGATGTAGTGAACTCTTTATTTTTAGCATACTTACTCTCAAAATTAGAGTCAAATGCTAAAATTTCCATGTTTTCTTTCAACATGGAAGGGGGGATAAGTGGGTTTTTTGGGATTGTTATTTGGTGTAAAATTGCCCCAAAAACCACCTCCATATAGGGATGATTTGGAAGGGCTATGGGGCTATCCATAACCATATTGAAAATTTTCATTCTTACAATACTTCCTTGCATATCTTTCAGCCAATTCAAATGCATCAAATAGTGTGGTAGGCTTTTGGGCTATGACATCTGCCAATAGGCTCAGTTCCAACCCATAGATATACTTATGCAATTTGGCATCATCGCTAATGCTCTCCACATACGTGGTCAAGTTCATAAATTGATTTGTGTACTCACGCACAGTGAGATTATATTGTTCAAGAGTGTACCATCATCTTGCAAACTAGTCTTTTTCCATAGGGGGATGCAAATACTTGAACCATATGTATTCTAAAGTCTTCCCAATCAATGAATTGATGATCCTCTCAATTGATATAGCGCCCCCATGTGTGGAAAAATCCTTCCAAGTGGAGAGAGGCAAATATAATTTTCTGATCATTAGTGCAAGGGTAGATATTGAAGTAGGACTCTAACTTGGATGTCCATTCCTCCAAGTCTGATGGTGAGGGAGATTTCCCATTGTACTTAGTGAGAAGAATCTTGTCACATAGATCATGAAGGCCTTGCTGCCCATGAAACCCTCGCTATCCATATATCCCATGATGTCCATACATACCTTGCTACCCATATATACAATGTGGTGTAGTTATCCCATGCTGCTCATTATTGCCATGTTGGCCATTAATACCATATTGTGCATGATGGGGCTGATTCATATAAGTTCCATATTGTCTCTGAGAGGGAGAGTAGGGGAGCTTTTACCAATGGTAGGAGAGGGAGTCAGTGGGGGGTTGAATACATGGTTGATGGGGGTGCTCAACAGGGGCTCATCATAATCATGAGAGGGTTCACCAACCTCGTAGGTAGAAGGGAAAATGCCCTTAGATCCAAGGATGCTCTATGGGCCATGCAGTGGCTCCAGTGGTGGAGGGTGTCTAGATTCGTGCTTGAATTCATTTGCCTTCTCCTGGGATGAAATTGTAGCTAGTTGAGTGACAAGATTGGTGAGCTACTCCAAGGTTTGATGAGTCCTAGAGTTTGAGAGGGCCATTTTCTCAATTGCTTCACCAAACTTGGACATCATTTGGTGGTGGTTGGTGACCATATCATTATGCCTCTTCATGTGACAAAGCTCATGCTGATATAAAGTGTGGTTGAGCACACTGTAGGGATCCGTATCGGGCATTTCCACATGCATATCACTATGATAATATTGTATTGAGCTAGGTTCATCATTCATGGAGGTTTTGGAGTTTCTAATCTCCCTCTAGAGTTCTTCATGGGCCTTACTTTTGCCTTTCTAGCCAGCCATCTAGATGCAATCCACACAACCTACTATCAGTAAATGGGGTGTGAATTTTGGTGCGAAACTCCGATTGGTGAGATTTTTTATTCAGATCGAAGGGAAAAAATCCCTCTTTGAGATGAGCTATTACACGGTGTGATATAAAATGATCAGAATTGTATGCAATTGGATTTTTGTGTTTGTCTTAGAGTGGTCTGCACCCTGTCCACAATGACCTTAGTGCACAAAAATGGCCATAACTTTCAAACTGTGGCTTCGATTGGGGAGCTTTTTGATTCAAACAGGAGGGGGAAAATCCCTCTTCGAGATGAGATATGGGTTTAATCCCAGGCATAATAGAGAATTTTTTGTAATTGAATCTTTATGACTATCCTGATTGATTGTGACTAAAAACATTGTTTGTCCATTAATGCAAAAGCACTTTATGAATGGCTCATAGACTAAGGGGCCTGAGTGACATCATAAATAACATCTTGAAATACTAACCACTATCTCAAGCACATTTTCATGTCCATCTGCTCTCTCATCTTGCATAAGTAAAGCTTAATGCCATTTATATTTTTTGACTATATACACTTCAAGTGTCATACATAGGTACCATAAGCACTGAAAGGGTGTCCCAATGGGATCATTTCATTAGGAGATTGGTGCGCAGATCGGACGCCGGTAGCTCACGTAGCGAATTCCCAAAGGTCCCCAAGAACAAAGCACTCTACTTTTTAGCACAAAAATCAATGTGAAAGCAAGCACGACATGAGACAAGAGACAAATTGGGTTGAATCTCCCCCATGCCTTGTGTGAGCGCTTCACAAAGCATGTATTTAATATATATTTTCAATCTTTTTGCTCAAAAATAGCCCAATTACAAAAATATACAAGCTTTTAGCTTTTGAGTTTGCTTTCTACCAAAAATAGGAAAATAAAGCTAATGGACGGTGCCCAAAGAGTCTGGCACGCCCAATATCAATGTTCAAATAAAAATAACATATCCAGGCGCATAAGCGCATACAAAATAATAATAAATAGTCGATGTCTCTATAGACATAATCAAAATATAGGCGTGGCGCCTATCAAAATATAATCGAAAGGTCGAAAACTCGCTAGACTCCAATGCTTTCCTCCGCCACTGCTGCTATCTCTACACATCAACTGAAGCATTCACAATCGTTAGTAAAATAACACAATTAAACCGACAAAAGTGAATACCTAGCAGTCTTCAGCTACATAAATAAATCAACTGGTTAGAAATAAATCCTAACCTTAATTTATTACGAGTGCGCACTCTAAACTCATAAACGTTTATTAATTTAATATGCATTTTGCGGAATCACCCGCTATGGAATCACCCATGTACACACTAAATTAATGAAACGCCCGAAAAGGACAGGCGTCCCCATCAACTTCTCGCACAAAGAATCCTCTTTGCGTATGAGCCCCGGTCATCTAAGTTTACGGAATCCACCGTAAAACCTCACGGAATCCACCTTGGAATATGCCTCCTGGCATCATACCCCCGGGGTGGGATAGCAATTGACCTCAATTGCTATTAGCTCAATGTGGAGCTAACAGAGTGGGGAAAGCATTTAAGTCTCTAGCGTGCATCCATTGTGCTTCTTCTACAGGATGGTTCTTAAATTTCACGAGATATCTAGAGTACCTTCGGCCAGTTCTAGTGGTCATGTAATCAGTGTCTATGATGGCTTCTGGTTCAAGTATTTCAGTCTCTTCTTCTAGTAAAGGTGGGTTTTCATAGACAGGGTGGATAGGTAATTGTCCTCTAAATGGTCTCAATAAACTAATATGAAATGTATTATGAATTTTCCAATGAGATGGTAGTTCTAACTTGAATGCATTGTCATTAATCTTATGAATGATTCTAAATGGTCCGTAGAATCTAGGGGCTAATTTAACAACTGGATGTCTATCTACACTTTGCAGTCTACGCTTTTCTATTCTAAGCCAAACATAATCATCTACTTTGAAATTCATGGCTTGTCTTTTCTTGTTGGCTTGTTTGGTATATGATTGTTGGGCTTTAGCAATCATATCTTTGACCTCATCAAAAATAGTGTTATGCATAACAGCAATATCATCGACACTTTGTATTCTATTAGACAAAGATGCAACAGGTGTAGATAATCTATATCCATAAATAACTTCAAAAGGTGCTTTCTTTGTAGATGTGTGCGGTGTATTATTATATGCAAACTGTAATAAATGTAAATGAGTATCCCATGTCTGAGGTTTAGAGATAGTGTATGCACGTAAAAGATCTAAAATAGTGCTATTTGTGGCTTCTGTTTGTCCATTTGTTTCTGGATGAAATGCAGATGAGAAATCAATCTTTGTGCCTAGATTTGCAAACAGTGTAATCCAGAAATTATTACAAAATCTAGAATCTCTATCTGAAATAATCACTTTCGGCAATCCATGGTTAGTAAAAACAGTTTTCAAAAATAACTGTGCTGCTTGTGATGCTGTTAAAGTTTTCTTACATGCAATGAAATATGCTTGCTTACTAAATCTATCTACAATTGTCCAAATCATGTCATGGTTAGATTTAGTATTTGGTAAGCCAGTAATGAAATCCATAGATATATGTTCCCAAGGTTTAGATGGAATAGATAAAGGCATTAATAACCCATACTGTTTACCATGATGTCTTTTTATTCTTTGACAAATCAGACATTCAGAAACAAAATTAGATACATCTGCATCCATATGCGGCCAATAAAAATCTTCAGTTAACATGCGTAATGTAGAAATGATACCTCTATGACCTTGATATGGGGGACAATGAATTTCATTCAAAACAAAAGATCGGAATGGAATAGTAACACACAGTCTCTTTTCAAAGAACATGAATCCATCATTATATGACAATGAATCAACAGGAATGAAATTATTTTGAACTAATTTTTGCCAATCAGAATGAAAAGTAATATCCTGGTGATATGTGTCTTTCATAGCAATCAAAGAATCAAAAGATATGATAGAAATGTTATGAATTGCAGGTCTTCTACTTAATGCATCGGCAACGACATTTTCTTTTCCAGGTTGGTATTGAATGATAGGATGGAAACTTTGAATGAATGAAGCCCATTTGATATGGCGGTCAGAAATTTGGGGTTGGCTAAGTAGATGTCTAATGCTTTGCTGGTCGGTCTTTATCATGAATTCTGAACCCATTAAATAATGCTTCCATTGTTTTAATGCTTGTACAACTGCTAAGAGTTCCTTGTCATAAGTGGAATATTTAAGCTCAGAGGGTTTCAGCTTAGAACTAGAATATGCTATTGGATGGTTATCTTGCATTAACACGGCTCCTATTCCTGATCCGCTAGCATCAGTCACAACTAAAAAGAATGGTCTATTAAAGTCAGGCAATTGTAGGACAGGGGCATTGGTCAATGCACGTTTAAGTAAATCAAAGGATTTCTGCTGGTTTTCAGTCCATTGATAAACAATGCCTTTCTTAAGAAGTTTGGTCAGTGGTAAAGCAAGTAATGAGAAATTACGTACAAACTTCCTATAGAAACTAGCAAGACCAAGGGATGAGCGTAAGTCATGTACATTTTTAGGAATAGGCCAATGCAATATTGCGTCAATTTTCTTAGGATCAACTTTTATTCCTTCTTCTGATACAATATGACCTAGATATTCTATTTCTGTCTTAAAGAATTCACTCTTGTCAGGATTTGCAAACAATTGATTTTCTTTCAGTAATTGAAAAACTAATGATAAATGCTCATAATGCTCTTTTTCACTTTGACTGAATACTAAAATATCATCAAAGAAAACAATCACACAATACTGATATTTTAGAAAAATACGATTCATCATTCTACTGAAAGTGGCAGGTGCATTAGTTAATCCGAATGGCATAACTAAGAATTCGTAATGGCCAAACTGTGTCCTGAATGCAGTCTTAAATATGTCGGATCTATCTAGCCTCACCTGATGATATCCAGATTTAAGGTCAATTTTACTAAATATAGAAGATCCTTGCAGTTTGTCCATAAGGTCATCAACTCTAGGTATAGGATACCTATTCTTTACAGTGATCTTGTTTAATGCTCGGTAGTCAATACACATCCGATAAGTATTATTCTTTTTCTTGACTAAGAGCACAGGTGCACCGAATGGGGAACTGCTAGGTCGAATTAAATCTCTATTTAGTAATTCTTCTACTTGACTCTGGATTTCTTTTTGCTCTATTTGATTGTGCCTATATGGGGCTTTGCAAGGTGGTTGTGTGCCAGGTATTAGGTCAATCTTATGGTCTTCTGGACGTGATGGTGGTAAACCTGGTGGTAGGTCTTCTGCGAAACAGTCCTTAAAGTATGCAAGAAATTCCTTATGTCTAGGGTGCATATGAGTTTCTTTTGCGTGCAATTCATTCACCCAAATGAGATATGATTTAGTATTCTTGCGTAGTACACGTTTTGCTTGAGTATGCGAAAGCAATGGAAACATATGAGATGCATGCATACCAAATAATGTAATAGATTTTCCTTGAAAATTAATATTCATTGTGTGTGTGGAATAATCTATATTGGGATTATGTTGGTGTCTCCATGGCATTCCTAGAATAATGTCGCTAGACTGTAATGGGACAACTAAGAAATTTCTTCTTTCAATATATGGACCCATTTGAATTTCTAAATTTTGAACTTCTTGTGTGCCATTGTACCTAGTGCCTAAAAATGCAGCTTTTATGCGATAGTGCGTAGGTACTGTATGCAATTTCAATTCCTTTACCAATTTTGCTGAAATAAAATCATGCGTACTACCGTCATCATGCAATACAGTTCTTTCTTTTCCATGCACCATACATTTCATAGTCAACAATGAATGTGAAGTAGGCATACCTGGCAAAGTGTCGGAAGTAGTAGTAGGATCATCTTCTTCTTCAGTGAAGTCCGGCATATCCTCATGCTCGTCCTCGTCCATAGCTCCAAGGTAGTTGATATGTGCTGATGGCTTCTTTGAATGACAATTTGCTGCGAGATGGCCTGGCTGGTGACACTTGTAGCATACGATAGGCTTGGCTTTGGTCACATTATTTGCAATGGCTGGGAGTCTGGGTATATTTGGATTTGCTTGTTGGATAGGCTTAGGATTTGGATTGACAGTAGATGGTAATGCAGGTGGTTTAGGCCAATTCTTGCGGAAAGATGGTGATGAAAAACGACCTGGATTAAACCTTCTGAAATTTGAATTGAATTGTTTAGATCCATAATTACCGTTTGCTTGGAATGACTGTGGTCGTCGATCTCTTCCACGTAACTTATCTTCAGTGTCGTGAGCTAAGGAGATGGCATCTTCAAGGGTAGCAGGCTTGAACATATTCACCTCAGCGTAGTAATGTCCAAGAAGTCCAGACATGTACTTCCGCTTATGGGTCGTCTCTGGTACGTCTTCAAGCATGCGTAGCTGTAGAAGTGCATTCCAAAAACGCTCTGTATACTGTGGTATAGGCTCACGGTCGCGTTGTTGAAGTAAATCCCATTGCTTGATTGCCTTCTCATGAAATTGCGGTGGAAGGAAATTTTGCATGAACTTCTTCTTGAAATCTTCCCATGTAGCAGGACATTCTATGCTCTTGCGGACGACAGTCCACCAAAGTGATGCTCTATCTATCAGATGATTAGTAACACACTTGATTTTATCTTTCTCAGGATAAGTTTCCTCATGGAAATAGTCATCAAACTGGCTAATGAATGATAAAACAGTCTTTCCTTCTCTTATGCCATTGAAAGTGCGAAACTTGAAACTTCGTTTACTTATCTTGGATTCCTTGCGAATGGTTTGTGCTTCAAGAGTGGCGTCGATGGTACGGCGTATCAAATCTTCAGCTTGAGGTTCTTCTTTGTTAGTGGACGCTCCTTGTAGCTTTGTCAATTGCGCTTGCAAGGCTTGCCTAGCTCTTCGCTCTTCGTCTAATTGCAACATGATAAGATCCAGCTTTTGCTCCATGGTAGGCTCGGGTAGATCGTCTTCAGCCATAAGATCATCCATATGTGGGGTAGTCATCCTCTAAAACTCAACAAACCTTTCTCACTAAAAATCAGTTAGCGGGATGAGCGTAGCTCAAATTTGGGGTTACAAGGCTATGTATTTTTGGGTATTTTCTTCTTCAATTTTCAGAAATTCTGAAATATTTCTGTCTCCGTTTGCTGAAAGTACTTCAACGAACTTGCAGATAGGTAAAACAGCTTGCTGCGAACAACTTTCCAGTTCTGAGTTTTTGCAAACGAACAAGTCTTCTAGTAGTTTCGAGCGTTAGTCAGTTCTGATTTAGTCTGACTTGCAGAGTTGCAGACTTAACAGACTTGCAGGGTTGTTGACTTGCTGAACTTAGCCGACTTGCAGAACTTGCAGGACTTGATTAGTGTCGACTTGCGAAACTTGACTTCTGATGCGCAGGACCCGGAGTTTGGTGACTTCTCTGCCTTGTCTGACTTGAGAGTAGCTTAATGACTTAAGCTTAATAAATTAAGCTTAAGCTAATAAGCTTAAGAAGAAGATCAGTCCGCCGTTTTTCAATCGTGGGGGGGGGGGGGCCGTTTTCCTTCACGCGAATTTTTCGGGGGTCCTCCTCTTGGCGACGAGTTGAAGATTATGAAGCTTATAAGCTTCTTAAGCTTAAAACTAAGCTTTTTAATGAAGTAGATTAGAGATTTCTCACTGGTTGATCACGACTTGTTCATGGAGTTGAGGGAGTGGTCCTCCGCCGACAGAGAGTGGTCCTTCGCAATCTGACAGTAGAAATAGGGGTTCTTGATCGCCAGAAGTCTGCCTGTATCGACGGTTCGCGACGAGATTGACTGTAGAGGTCGTTTGTTCCTGGAGCTCCGCCTTCGCCCGAGATTGGTAGCGATTGGAAGCCCTTGATCTCTGCTCCGCTCTGATACCAATGGTGCGCAGATCGGACGCCGGTAGCTCACGTAGCGAATTCCCAAAGGTCCCCAAGAACAAAGCACTCTACTTTTTAGCACAAAAATCAATGTGAAAGCAAGCACGACATGAGACAAGAGACAAATTGGGTTGAATCTCCCCCATGCCTTGTGTGAGCGCTTCACAAAGCATGTATTTAATATATATTTTCAATCTTTTTGCTCAAAAATAGCCCAATTACAAAAATATACAAGCTTTTAGCTTTTGAGTTTGCTTTCTACCAAAAATAGGAAAATAAAGCTAATGGACGGTGCCCAAAGAGTCTGGCACGCCCAATATCAATGTTCAAATAAAAATAACATATCCAGGCGCATAAGCGCATACAAAATAATAATAAATAGTCGATGTCTCTATAGACATAATCAAAATATAGGCGTGGCGCCTATCAAAATATAATCGAAAGGTCGAAAACTCGCTAGACTCCAATGCTTTCCTCCGCCACTGCTGCTATCTCTACACATCAACTGAAGCATTCACAATCGTTAGTAAAATAACACAATTAAACCGACAAAAGTGAATACCTAGCAGTCTTCAGCTACATAAATAAATCAACTGGTTAGAAATAAATCCTAACCTTAATTTATTACGAGTGTGCACTCTAAACTCATAAACGTTTATTAATTTAATATGCATTTTGCGGAATCACCCGCTATGGAATCACCCATGTACACACTAAATTAATGAAACGCCCGAAAAGGACAGGCGTCCCCATCAACTTCTCGCACAAAGAATCCTCTTTGCGTATGAGCCCCGGTCATCTAAGTTTACGGAATCCACCGTAAAACCTCACGGAATCCACCGTGGAATATGCCTCCTGGCATCAGAGATGTGGTGATAATAGGAGGTTACTTGCACCTACATACAATTATCAAACTCTGGATCATCAGGAGGTGGGCAAAGTTTCCCCCAGGCAAGGTGGTAAGCCAACAGAGAGGTGAGATGCAAGGATGAGCAAGAGCTTGGATAGGGATTACCTTGGTAGTCCAGTGACTCACTGGTTGCTACTTACCTATTTTACAAAGGTATATTATTCAATTGGGATTATCCAAGGCACACGAGATAGAGAAAGTGTTAATGTAAGCAACAAATGCAATTGATTTAGGATTAGTCATGATGCATTAGGAGGCAAATGAGGTATTGATTTCAATGGGCACATGCATATAATGAAGGATTGAACTAGTAAATCCTATGCAACTTTAATCTCTCCAACAAAAGAAGTTAAGCTTAGGAAAGTGGATTAAGATGAGAGATTAAGATTAGATTGACATACCTCTTTAGTGTTTGGGGAAGATAGTTGAAGCATAACCCACCGTGAGTGATGCCAATTTCTCCATTAAGCAAGCTCGATTGGTTGGAGTATTCCAATGGATGAAATCTTCAAGAATTCGAATGATTTCACTAATAATGGGGACTCCTGTGTTTGTTTTGGAGCTTGAACTTCAAGGATGAAAAGCTTTAAATGGAGCTTTCATGGTTTCACACAAGAGTCCCATACATGTTGAGCTTCATGTCTTCAATCCAAGTAAAGAGGAAGCAAAAGGGGGTGAAGGATCTCCTAAGGGCTAAGATTTCAGAGGTTGTGGGCTTAATTAAGAGCTTGGGCTGAGCTTCAATGGGTGTTCAGGGCAGGATACAGCAGTAAATTGAGCCTTGTTGGAGGTGGGAGATCAAATGCTAAAACATGAGGGCCAAGATCTGATCAAGGAGGTGCAAGGAGTGGCCAATGCCATAGGGGAGCATAGGAGAACTAGGCAAAGCTGGGAGCAGGAGCAGCCAGAGCAGGGCATAGCAGCACAAAATGTGTTGCAAATTGCGGGCTATTCCCTAGGCGAGCTTTCTAGCAATAACCCTTCATAAGGGTATTGCACTTCGTCCTGGGAGGGTGGGGAAGACTCTTGTGGTCTTAGCTAGGCACATTCATGGCTGTTTTGAGGGGAAATAGGAGTTTTTAATGCTAGGTGGCTATGGAAACTTGCCTAGGAGAAGGGAGAAAGGACTAAAGCAAAAAGTAGCTGATTTTTTAACCCTCTTCTAACTCCTAAGGCTCTAAACTTGGCACGGAACTAATGGAACCTAAAATGGGCCAGCACTGGCTATAGCACTAACCGGACCTCATGCTCATGACACACAAACACCCTCACAGCCTCGCGGACCAGGAGCGTCAATATAATGCTGAAGGACAAACTGCCCTAAAGCTTAATTCCTGCGTTTATAGTTTATAGTCCAACATTTCCCTTACACTCCTCAGAGGGAGAACCCTTATACATTGGCAATGCCACGATCACACACACATAGGAGGCACTCCACCGACTAATAGTCGGAGCCCCACTGCAGCTCTTCTACATCTCAGGGATTTGCCCTTTGATGCGTTGCTAGACATATAATACATACGAGCACCAACTCCTCTCTTTTATATTTCTCGTATTTCCAGGAGATATACCATTCTTCCTCACTTCACAGTCCCTTAGGAAACCGACCCTCTACCCTACGGCAAGGGATAACCTCATACTCTCAATCGTGGGTCAAAGTCCTAAGAAAACAATTGCTATGCAGTCCAGGAGATTTTCCTTTGATACCATGAACCATGATAGTGCATAATGTGAATGGTTTAGTACACAAACAATAGAAAATCAGCATTGTGCATCGTGCGAAACTAATATTTTCATGATTTCCATGCTAACGTTTATGTATTGAAACGAGGAGAGACACCAAGCCTTACGCTCATGCTGCCTTTTCCTTTATTTTAAAACAACATCCTATAGCCATGATGCAACGCATAAATCAGATTTAAGATTGTACTTTGATGCTCAACTCCCCTCTCACCCTACCATTTAATGTTTTGCAATCGTTGATAGGTGTAAGAGTCGTTTTATGTGTATTTCTTTGTAGAGAAAGCAATAAACACGAATCGAAACATAGAAACGAGGGTAAACTGAGGCTAACCTCATGCTCTACCTCCATTATACATTGCACAAACACTTATGTGATTTTCTGGGATTTTCCTTTTATCGTTTCCTAATTTTCTCCCATTTAAAATCCATTTTCCACCATTTTTTGGTATTTTTCCTCTATTATCTTCAATAAAAAATGACTAGAAATTGAGATTGATTGTGGGCTCTGGCCCTTAGGTTCTTTGATAGCAAAATTTCAAGTTTTATTGATGTTATATCTCATGTTTCCCCTTTATTTTGCAAAAAAATCCCATTTTGCCTCTTAAATGCGTGTTTTACGGGTTTTATACCATTAATTTCAGCCATAACACTTATGATTTTCTGATTTTCTGAGCATAAACTGATCAAACTCATAGCAAACAACAACTTAATGCATAATCAGCCCATGGGAACAATATTTCATCACCCAAATAGCATTAAAACTCGTTTTTTCTTCATAAAATTTGAATTACCGCTTAGGCTTTGTGTCTCAGGATCTCGGTTTTGCTATGGGATTGCATGTCAGCCCTCATTCAATGTCCAGCATCTTCAAAATCAGCACTCTTCATGTCTTCATCCACCCGGAAGCAATCCGGTCTCATCCGGACAAGCTTTCCTCCATCATTCTTCATTGTCTTCTTCCACACAAGAACAACCCCTTAAGGGAGAGAGAGGGAGGAGAGAGAAAGATTGAAATCAGAGATCTCCATTGAGGCCACCATTTGACGGGCGAAGCACAGCGATAGAGTCAGCATCGAGAGGGAAATCAATGCCCATGATCATTGGGGGGGTTGTTTGCAGGCTAAAGATTGATCCATCAAGATGTGGGCGCAAAAATCGGCTGATGGCGCCTCCATCCTCCACATTTTTTTCATCCTCTTTATCAAAAGTTTCATGCTACATCTAAAATTTGGGCTCCCAAAGGGCGCTAGCCACTTGACCAAAGTTTTGTCCACCTCTTCGCATCTTGACCGTTTCCTTGGTCATTTCCCCGTCCGGACTCCGAATTGAGCTCTGAAAAATCCTGGGCGTCTAGCTTGACACCCCGCATTGGCTATTAACTCTTGACAACCCACACGTCAGTCTGAAAAATTATCAAAAATCAACAAGTGTCGCTCCGATGCCTTTAAAGCACTTTGATGCTTAAAATCGAGCCGCCGCCTTCGATGTTGAATATTTTTCCCTTGATATTCGTAATTTTTAGCTATTTTTAAGCACTTCTCGGCATCAAAACTCCGCTCTTATTGGCGACCATGGGATAGGGCGACTTAGCCCGTCGAATCCCACAATAGATCTGCACAAAAAAACCAAAGGAAGCATCAAGCTGATACAAAATAGATACATACTAGACACAGCACAATGCTCACCCTACCCCCTGACAGAACCAAGGCATGACATCCACAAGGAGTAGGCCTAGCATAATCTGATAAAAGGTCCGAAGGTAGTCACTAACCAATTGCTCCAACACGGCCAAACTAAAAAGAACTGTTAAAGAGGTTGCCCTAAGTGGTGGTCTGAACTACCTATCTAACTAAGGACAACACAACCAGGGGCTCCTACTAGGCGAGGACTCCTATAGCCTGATCAAGAAGTATTTTCTTGTAGCACATTTCTTCTTTTAGGGTTTTAATTTTATTGACATACTCAGGTATGTAAAAAGGAGGGAGGTGAGCGTAGTGACCCAAGGAGAACATGGCATTGGCCTCAGGTCCTGTCTCGGTATCCAAGAACCTACCAAGCCCTTGCAAGGTGACACTTAATCCTTTTCTGACGCTCACTTTTATTTTTGCTCCAACCTTTCTTAATTTCTTTTTTTCCAGTAAGATGCCACCCCTAGGAAGACAAGGCATCGGCCCCGGGTCTGACTCGTCCCCAAGAACCTACCAGGCCTTCGCAAGGCGACGAACAACTGCTTATAAAATTTTCCTTCTTTTCTTTTCTGTTTCTATAGGGGTAGAACCCCTTTTTACACACCATTGTATATATTTATTGTCTTTAGGATATTCAGGGTTTCTTTTCCTTTATCGTCATTATTTTTCTTCTGGCAGGCTTCTCTAACTGCCTCACAACTAACAAGAACTCCTAGAATGGCCGCCTAGCAGGCTAGCAGAATAGGGTCACTAGAACTCCCTTCTAAAATAGGTCTTTCAATGCCTAACAATGTCGTTACAGGAGGCAACGACTACTCAGACCCCCCTCAAACATACTAAACCTAAACCTGGGACTTCATGCCTTGGACACCGGTCCCCAACAAGAAAAGAAAATCCCCTACAAGTACACAGACACATATAACCTAAAACACGGTACTCATAAAGGATGGATATCACCTAGATAGGTCCACAAGAAGCTTCCACGCAACAAAAGGCTCCTTCCAAGCTCTTCTTCCGAACCTGTCTAACACAAAAACTAAAACAAGAAACCATTAACCGTACCTGCACTAAACAGACAACTGGCCCTCTTGGCCTAATGAAATAAAGCACTTCACTACAAAACTTGATCGGCCCTCTTGGCCTAACGAGATAAAGCAATAACACCTCGCAAAACTGGCCCTCTTGGCCTAACAAAATAAAATAGAATAGCACCTACACATCCCTCCCTGAAAGAATCCAGATATACAATAATAGGCTCCTTCCCAAGGAGGAAAACACAGGGCTCGTAGCCCTAAACTAAATGCATAAGGTTATGACCCATCCCTCCTGCATATATAGCAAGAGGTGTACGCATAACATGTTGTCTAATCAGCCTATGGGTCCAAGA
The DNA here is from genome assembly GCF_053477565.2 of Lygodium microphyllum. Classification (NCBI taxonomy): domain Eukaryota; kingdom Viridiplantae; phylum Streptophyta; class Polypodiopsida; order Schizaeales; family Lygodiaceae; genus Lygodium; species Lygodium microphyllum. The sequence continues at coordinate 21,873,638 of NC_141157.1, forward strand.
TAACAATGGTAGATTGGTCTTGGCTACTCTTTGCATCACCCATATCAACCATCGTCTGCCATATATCGCATGCTCTGATAACATTCCCCACAAGCAACTCATCAATGATAACAATATCCAAACTAGGACCACAATTAAAGAAGAGGTCTTCCTCATAAGCAAGATTTTCCAGTGAATCTGCAAAATGATTCCAGTAACGTGGAATCATCTGAAAATACACTCTCTCAAACTCTTCAAGTAGGGTTATAGCAGTCCGATGATCCATACCAAGAATGGGATTCCACACTGTGTATGTCCCATCTAGCTGATTCAGGATTAAATGGGAATCCCCTTTTACTAACAACCGACGAATACCACCTTGTTTGGCAATATGCAGTCCCATAATCAAGGCTTTATACTCCGCCATATTGTTAGTGAATCCTACCCCAAGATAAGCAGCTAATTTCATCGTAACTCTACGTCCGGGATCTCGAATTACTACTCCAACACTCCCTTTTTTATTAGGGCCCCTGGACGCTCTGTCAAAATATAATGTGTACGTCCACAATGGGTTTACACAGCTGGCCATCGCGAACTCCTCTATTCGTAATTATGGTAATCAAAGTTTAGCATGTTGAGAGGATGAACTGACGGCTCCATCCCACCTTCTTCATTGAACTCAATAGGGATACTTGTCAACAGTCGCAAACAGTGATGGCAGAAAACTTTCATCTCCCACACAAAGGTTCCGTCTTCTTGCTCAATCACTTTGTATCCTTTGCTCCACCAGATAAGATTCCCTTGATGGTATCTCTGCTCTAGATATGGGTGCTCCAAATAAGGGATTAACTGCCCCATCAACCGGCTTTAAGCTCTTTTGCTGGTCTCAAATCATCCCCATCATGGACTTGCAATGCATTTTCTCTGTATTAGCATACTTAGAAATAATAAGGTTTAATCTTATTAAGATTAACCTTATTTTTAAACTCTACTCCCTGTAGATCAGCTAATAGGTTCGTAGACCTATTTTTCCCGATCCTAACAATCTTGTAGGGACCATCCCATTTAGGTTCTAGCTTCCCTGAAAACAGCTCCCTACGTGCATCATAATAGAGGACTAATTGCCCTTTTTTAAAGGTATACTTCTTTGCTCTAAGGTCATGCAACTGCTTCATCCGACGCTTGGCTACCTCCTGATGTAGTAAGCTCTGCAACTTCAGCTCATCCAGGTGGGCTATGGTCATGAAATGTTCAAAAAGGGAATCCTCATCTCCCAAGGAGTGGTTAATTGCAAATCGTATGGTCGGCAATTCGATTTCAAGGGGTAACACACACTCTTCCCCATAAACCAATTTAAATGGAGTATGGCTGGTAGCTCGCTTGAACGTTGTATTGTATGCCCATACTGCCACATACAACTTCCTGTCCTAGTCTCATTTCTTCTCAGAGACTATTTTAGACAAGATCCCCACAAGCTGCCTATTAGTACTTTCCACTTGCCCATTTACTTGCGGATTATAAGGAGTTGTTTTATTGTGCTTGATTTGCCAAGCTTCTGTCAGGCTTTTGATCACTTTGTTCAAAAAATGCGTTCCACGGTCCGACATAGTTCCTTCGGTTGAACCGAAACGGCAGCTGATCTGGTCTAAAAGGAAACTTGTAGTCTCTTTTGCATTGTCCTGCCTCGTCGCCCGCAATTTTGACCATTTTGTAAAATAATTAGTAGCTACTATAATGTACCTCTTCTGGGTAGTAGACGACGGGGTGATAGGACCCACAAAATCAATGCCCCACTTCTCAAATGGAAGGAAAGCCATGATATGCATAAGTGGACATTTCCTATTCTCTCTACTGTTATGCCTTTGATAGGTATCACATCTCTTTACATACTCAAAAGAATCTTGGAAGATGGACGGCCACCAATATTCGGCTCTTAAAGCTTTCTGCGCCGTCAACCGTCCTGCAAAGTTCCCTCCACATGCAGAGTCATGACACTCCTCCAAGATGAAAGGAACCTCGTCAGGCATCACACATCGGTGGTAAATATCATCAACCCCTTGCCGGTATAGTGTCCCTGCAATCAAGGAAAACTTCAATGCCTGTTGTTTGATTTTCCTCTTTTTAGACTTTGATAGACCAGGTCCAGTCTCTCCTATTGATAAATAGTGCGTAATAGCAGCATACCAAGATAGAATAGAAGCTGTATCAATTTTAAACATTTCTTCAATATTACTTCCTTTAGCCAAAATCTCTTTCGGCTCCCCGAAATCCACAAGGCATTCCACAATACCCTGCAACCTCAGTGGCTTACTCTTAATATCATAATCGAACTCCTGCAAAGTGATTAACCACTTTGCCAAACGATCAGGTGGCTGCAGCTTATTGATAAGCAATCTAAGCCCTTCCGCCTTTGTATAGAACACTATCTTTTCATAGAGGATGTAGTGCCTGAATTTCTTAGTCCCAAAGACCATCGCAAGATACAACTTCTCCATGTAGGTATAGTTAATCTCTGAAATGCCCAATTTTTGACTCGCAAAAGCTATCGGATGATACCACTTTTCCTCCCAGATTTGGGCTAAACAGCAGCTGATACTATGCATAGTGGCTGCTGAAAATATATAGAACACCTCACCTCTTTTAGGTGCTTTTAAAACAGGTGCTTTTACTAGCTACTGTTTCACATCCTCAAAAGCTATCTTACAAGGGTCGCTCCACTCAAATGAACAGCTAAAGGATAATAAATTCGTTAATGGTAACATTCTTTTTGCCAAGGCATTGATGAACCTTCGTAGTACCCTATTGATGACAGAAAGCTATGCACCTCTTTCGGAGTGCATGGTGGACTCATAGCGACTATAACCTTGATCTTTTCAGGGTCAGTTGCAATTCCCACTGAACTGACCACATGACCTAGCAATAGCCCATAAGGCACTCCAAAGACACACTTCCGTGGGTTAAGAGCGATACAAAATTGTCAGCAGCACTCAAAGCATTTCCTTAAGATAACCAACATTCTTTCCCTTACAGTGGCTGCCCCCAGGTCATCAATAAATAATTTCAGCTCATCTGGGGAAATGTCACCAAAGGTCTTGTCCGCTGTTTGTTGCCATGATCCAGGTGCATTGCATAAACCAAAGGCCATCACATGGTACGTAAAAGTACCAAAGACAGTAATAAAAGTCTTTTTCAACTTGTCTTCCTCTGCAATTGCCATCTGGTTATATCCTGCAAAGCAATCCATAAAAGAATATATCTCCCTATCCGCTAATTGATCCAAAATCTGGTCAATAAACGACAATGGGTAGTAATCTTTAATCGTCTGCTTATTCAGCTCTCTAAAATCTACACATAATCGGATCTGGTTATTTTTCTTCTTCTTGATAACAACTGGTGAACACCATTCTATGTGCTGAACATGGAAGATTAAACCAGCTTTCCTTAACTTCTGTAACTCCTCAAACAGCCCGTCCCTCAATTCAAAAGGCATACGCCTTACCTTCTGATGCACAGGACGACTGCCATATTTTACAGGAATAGTATGAACAGCCAGGCTGGGAGGAATACCTCTCAGCTCATCATAACTCCAAGCAAAGATATCACGGAATTCTTGAATCAAGGACACATAGTCCTCCCTTTCTGCTGAACTAAGCATGGAACCTAATTTAATTGGCCGCGAATCATTCGGCATGCCAAGGTCTAACTCAATCACATCCGCATCTCTTATCCTATCTTGCGGCTCTATCGTCTCATTTAGAGTTATCTGATAGATATCCTGTGTAGTGGACCCCTCTTTAGATTCATCGTTGGATGATGTCTCACTACCAGATGGATCGTCAGCTGTCTCTAATTCAGTAGAAGATAAAGGAGCTCTCTCACTTTGAGGGGACTCAGGATAAGCATCGACTATTACTCAATTAGCACCTCGACCTAGAACCACTCGACTGGCAGGTATGTCGACTTAACAATCTGTTCGTAAGATCCAAGGCCTACCTAACAAAACCCGATAGCTAGGACGTCCTGCAAATCTGATCACCCTAAAGTCCAAGAAACATTCTACACTCGCAACTGTAATGTGGACCTTAGTAATGCAACCTTCTGGTTGTCTTAGACTATCATCAGCCATTCTCAGAAGGGTGGAGCTGTCCTTTTGGATGCCTAGACCCAACCTCTCCATCAACTCTGAACTCATGATATTGACAGAGGATCCAGTGTCTACAATGGCATGTTCCACTAATATTCCATCCACATAAGCTGGAACCCTAGGGCAGTTCTTTTCAGCATGGTCAAACCAATCTTCCCCTACTCGTGCTATGCCCAGAGGTTCCACAATATACCCGATACGCAGGATCTTCTTAAATTCCTTGCGTACTCCTGGAGATAATTTGATCAATTGCAAGAGATTCACATCTGGTTTGACTTCATAAAGAGAACTTGCTAAATCAAAGTCATGATAAGTAGCCAAAGCTCTCTTTTCTCGCCAAACCATCCTCTCCTTTGGTCTTTGGACCGGTTTTGGTGCTTCTTTCTTAGCTCTTGCCTTCTTTCTTGGCACTTCCTCATCCTTCTTGGGGTCGCCTTTTCTGTCCAACTGACCTTAGCGGTCCCCCTTCTATGCTAGGATTCTGGACCTGCGTCTCCTTATCCCCTTGTTTAGGGTTTCCCTCAACTGGTTTTTCCTTATCTTTGTCAACCTCTTTAGCCTTTTGACCTCTTGTCACGGCTCTTAAGTTAGAGGTTTCAGCATCCTTAACTCGTACAGCCTCAATAAGGCTGACTCCATTGCCTTGTGGCAACTCTTCTATAGTTGTTTTTCCCCTCTACAATATTTGTCTTGGTGCATCATTCTGCTGCAAGTTATTTCCTTGCGCTCTATGATTCACTGGGCCCGGCTGTTTACTCCCTTGTTGGAGAGAACTAATCTTACTCCAACAGGTAGCAACTAAATGACTAGACTTTCCACAAATGTCACATTTCACATTTGGACAGTTTCTAGGGAAGTGCTGTCCACCACACCATTTACAACTAAATCTAGAGGGTCCACCCTCTTCAGGGCGTTGACTCCCTATTAGATTTTGTTGCTTCTTCAAGAAATTAACGTCGATGGCTATTTCTCGAGTTCAGAAATCATATCAGTATAATGCTTCATCATATCCTTAACTTCGCCAAGGACATTAGATGCACTCGACTCATAGCCTCGATCGTTGACCCATCGTTCCATTGGCCTAACAATCTGATTTAGCATTGGCTGTTGACCCACAGGAACAACATTCGAATTTGAAACTTGGCCTCCAACATTTGATGGAGCCAACTGACTTGCCGTAGGCATAGTCACACTAGGAGGAGCCGGTAGTAAAGGTACATTCGAAACCATACTCCCTCTCCCAATAGGGTTAGTCATAGGCATCCCTTGACTTCCATTCGTCAATGATGGATTGCTGCTAGGTACTAAACCCCCATTAACATTCATTCGAGAGGAGTAGGCCGTTTGTAATCGTGCTTCTACTCCCTCTGCCCGCGTAATAGTGGTGTCTATATCTACCAAGGCCACACTGCTCAATTATACTTGCATATTAAAATCCAACCCATGCAAAAATTATTGCAATTGGGCAGCCGGCAGAATGGGAATGTAAGTTTGTAACTTATGAAATACTTCCTTCAACTTCTTGGCATATGCTTTCACATTCTCGTGAGGATCTTGACGTGTTACATTCAAGACCCGCAACCAATATTGGCCACCTCTTTCAAGGGCATATTCCGCTTGGAATGCTGCATAGAATCGATCAATGGTGGTTATGGTTCTAGACTCTATGTTGTGATACCATACAGCAGCCCTTCCTTTTAACGTCATATTGAAGAACATCATGAGATGTCCCTCGTCTTGGATGCAATAATTGAACATCAATCTTTGAAATTCACAAATGTGAAATTCTGCATCCTCTTTTGCTAACCCATTAAAAATGGGCAAGGGAACTCCTAAGGCTCGTAAGTCCGATATCCCTGCAGGAATTGCAATAGGCTGTGCCATGGTGACAATCGGATTAGCAATAGGAGCTTGAATGGGTGAATTCACCCCCCACTTGAAGTGGGTAGACTTGGTGGAGGAGAGGAAGATCTTACACTTCCTCCTGCACCTAATGGAATAGGTGGAGTAGTTAAATGACTAAGACAACTGCTTCGTATATGTACTGGGCTACTCCTTTGAGGAGAATAACAGCTTACAATCTCTAACCGTCGTCTAGCCCTCTCACCACGTTCTGCTTTCTGGATTTCGGCCTGACGGTCCTTGTTAGAGGACATAAACCAACTTTCTTTTGGTCCCTAGAAACCCTAGATCCGAAAACCACCACTTATAAGTGGCTCCCGGCAGATGCACCACTGATGGGACCTAAAATGGGCCGGCACTAGCTATAACACTAGCCGGACCTCATGCTCATGACACACAAACACCCTCACGGCCTTGGGGACCAAGAGCGTCAATATAATGCTGAAGGACAAACTGCCCTAAAGCTTAATTCCTGTGTTTATAGTTTATAGTCCAACATTTCCCTTACACTCCTCAGAGGGAGAACCCTTATACATTGGCAATGCCATGATCACACACACATAGGAGGCACTCCACCGACTAATAGTCAGAGCCCCACTGCAGCTCTTCTACATCTTAGGGATTGGCCCTTTGATGCGCTGCTAGACATATAACACATACGAGCACCAACTTCTCTCTTTTATATTTCTCGTATTTCCAGGAGATATACCATGCTTCCTCACTTCACAGTCCCTTAGGAAACCGACCCTCTACCCTACGGCAAGGGATAACCTCACACTCTCAATCGTGGGTCAAAGTCCTAAGAAAACAATTGTTATGCAGTCCATGAGATTTTCCTTCGATACCATGAACCATGCATAGTGCATAATGTGAATGGTTTAGTGCATAAACAATAGAAAATCAGCATCGTGCATCGTGCGAAACCAATCTTTTCATGATTTCCATGCTAACGTTTATGTATTGAAACGAGGAGAGACACCAAGCTTTACGCTCATGCTGCCTTTTCCTTTATTTTAAAACAACGTCCTATAGCCATGATGCAACACATAAATCAGATTTAAGATTGTACTTTGACGCTCAAACTCTCCTCTCACCCTATCGTTTAATGTTTTGCAATCGTTGATAGGTGTAAGAGTCATTTTATGTGTATTTCTTTGTAGAGAAAGCAATAAACACGAACGGAAACATAGAAACGAGGGTAAACCGAGGCTAACCTCATGCTCTACCTCCATCATACATTGCACAAACACACATGTGATTTTCTGGAATTTTCCTTTTATCGTTTCCTAATTTTCTCCCATTTAAAACCCATTTTTCAGCATTTTTTGGTATTTTTTCTCTATTATATTCAATAAAAAATGACTATAAATTGAGATTGATTGTGGGCTATGGCCCTTAGGTTCTTTGATAGCAAAATTTCAGGTTTTATTGATGTTATATCTTATGTTTTCCCTTTATTTTGCAAAAAAATCCCATTTTGCCTCTTAAATGCGTGTTTTACGGGTTTTATACCATTAATTTCAGCCATAACACTTATGATTTTCTGATTTTCTAAGCATTAACTGATCAAAATCATAGCAAACAACAACATAATGCATAATCAGCCCATGGGAACAATATTTCATCACCCAAATAGCATAAAAACTCATTTTTTCTTCATAAAAATTGAATTACCGCTTAGGCTTTGTGTCTCGGGATCTCAGTTTTGCTATGGGACTGCGTGTCAGCCCTCATTCAATGTCCAAAATCTTCAAAATCAGCACTCTTCATGTCTTCATCCACCCGGAAGCAATCCGGTCTCATCCGGATAAGCTTTCCTCCATCATTCTTCATTGTCTTCTTCCACACAAGAACAACCCCTTAAGGGAGAGAGAGGGAGGAGAGAGAAAGACTGAAATCAGAGATCTCCACTGAGGCCACCATTTGACGGGCGAAGCACGGTGATAGAGTCAGCATCGAGAAGGGAATCAATGCCCATGATCATTGGGGGGGGGTTGTTTGCAGGCTGAAGATTGATCCATCAAGATGTGGGCACAAAAATCGGCTGATGGCGCCTCCATCCTCCACATTTTTTTCATCCTCTTCATCAAAAGTTTCATGCTACATCTAAAATTTGGGCTCCCAAAGGGCACTAGCCACTTGACCAAAGTTTTGTCCACCTCTTCGCATCTTGACCGTTTCCTTGGCCATTTCCCCGTCCGGACTCCGAATCGAGCTCTGAAAAATCCTAGGCATCCAGCTTGACACCCCGCATTGGCCAGTAACTCTTGAAAACCCGCACGTCAGTCTGAAAAATTATCAAAAATCAACAAGTGTCGCTCGGGCGCCTTTAAAGCACTTTGACGCTTAAAATCGTCCTAGGTCGAGCCGCCGCCTTCGACGTTGAATATTTTTCCCTTGATATTCGTAATTTTTAGCATTTTTAAGCACTTCTCAGCATCAAAGATCCGCTCTCAGGAACCCCTAAAATTTTCATGAAAAGGAGTGACGACCTACTAAGTTAGTCATTTTACCTCCAGATATGTCTGAGTCTCTAGCCATAGCTCTTGCTTACTTCAAAAAGCTGAGACAAAGTGTGGTCCTTCTTGTTGTACCTGTAACCTGAGTAACTAGGGTTTTAGGATTTGAAAAGGGAGAAAGAGGAAAGAAGAAAAGGACCAAAGATTGATGCTCTGATACCACTTGTAATAAATGAAGATGAGAGGAGAATGAGTTGAAGAGAGAGAAGAGAGCAAGAAGAAGAGAAAGAAAGACTAGAAGAGGAGAGAGAAATATAGAAAAGAGGCTAACAAGAAGGAGGAAGCCATGGAAGTTAAAGATGAAGGTAAAGAGTATGTTCTTGATAATGATTGGTTGCCCTAAATTGGGACTCTTACACCTTATATACCCTGGTTAGTGTGATTAGGTGTCTAACCCCTAGTTCCTATGTATCCCATTCATTACAATAACTAGGGATTTCAATTTCCTATATGTGATGATAGGGAATTATAGAATTACCTATATATACCTAGGAAATGCACTTTCATATATGCAAATGTAGACAAGGATTCTATAATTCCCTATGTATACCTAGGAAATGTAATTTTCTATATGCAAATGTAGGCAAGGATAATTGTTGACTCATGGAGAGAATTACCCACATTCTCTAAGAACTTCTTATCTAGGAAAATTTTGGAAAATTGAAGATTTGATTTAGGTATCATGGAAATAATAAAGTTTTGTTTGGTAATATAGCATATAGCAATATGTTAAGACTAGCTTCTACAAATGCTAACGTAGGGTTTATGTTGAGCTCTCTCACTTTGCAAACATGTTGTTAAAGGTGATCTAAGTGGACCTTCATATAAATTAGAGGAAAAAGAACATGACTTCAATGTTGGATGTTTTTCATTATTTTCCTCAAACTCCATGGAAGTACAATTATCCTAAATAGTTGCTATTTTGTGGACATATGTTCACAACCACCTCTAGAGTCTACATTTATCTTGAACATGTACTGTAGAGTCTAATTAACTCTCTTAGTATGGGTGAAAATTTTCATATGATTAAACCAAATCAGGCATAAAATCGTTGCCATTGCCTAGTGTCATAACATCTTGTCTAGTTACTATATCAAAGCAAATATGCATGATACATGAAATACATGCTTCACTGCTTGCAAATGTTACATATTTGTTTTATGTGTGGCTCTCTCCTCAACCAACTAAGAACTATTGTATACCAAGAAAAATGTGGCATAAATAAATTAGGGAACTCACCAATTGCCACTTTAGATTGGCATGAAAGTGTCAAAACTAGCTTATAATCCTCAAAGTGAAAATGGCATGTAAAAGCTAGCCAATGTAGTTGAAGTAACCCATCTAATGTCCCTCTAACACAAGAAAATTGGTAAAAACATCATCTTAGATACAACTGAAGAAAACACATATATGAGTGAGAAAGAAAGAAGAACAAAGAAAGATGCATTAACATCTATTGAGGCCAAAGTCGTTCAATGAGACATAACCATTATGTATAATGATGATTGTCACTAAACATCAAAGTGTGATGTAGTAAATTGTAATGAGTAATGGTAATATACATTGCAAAGGGAGGCTACAGTGGTATACATGAAAGGATATTGGGGGTATAATAGAGGGATAATTTGGGGGAGGGGGGGTGATATGTGGAGTTGTAGCGAGGGTGGGGTTGGTATATGTGGAGTTCTATACAATTAGCTGTGTAGTTGGGTATGAAGATATAATAATCCCTAGTTTGACCTAATCAAAATTAGTGTCACATGGAGAAAAAATATTTCTAACTAAAAGGTAGAAGTGTTCATATGCTAGAACCTATTGACAATAGCACAGCTAGAAGGGACAAATGCTAGTTGGGACATAGGACAATCTCCCTCACATGCCTAGCTTTGGGTCTCCATCAAGTCTCCACCTTCACATTTATAGTTCATGCATTGCCAATACACAACAAACTCTAAACCACTTCCTATATAGAAAGCTCACACTATACCTAAGAAAAAGAACAACAAACCTAAGAAGAATGTAAAATTTTCTAGTTATAACTAGATAATTTTGCCATCATGATTCTCTTTTAACCTAGTAAAGCCCTTTTCCTAGTTAGTATCTAGAAAATGGCAATAGTATCAAGCAAAGTTATCTAGAAACTTATTATAAAACTAGTAATAATTTCAACCTAACTAGAAAATTTTAGTTTTCAAGTCTAGTTATATCTAGCAATTGCTATCCTCTAACTGGGAAATTATAGATAGTCTTCCAAGTTGACTTGGAAACTTATGATTTTGCTAGTTATAACTAATAAATAAATAATATTTTATTATTAACTAATCTTTTCACACTTACTTGACACAAAAATAAGACTAAGTAGTTGCAAGGTAATCATGGTGACCAAAAAAACATTAAAAGAAAGACCTCCACATGACTAACACAAATTGTGCATGTGGCCTCAACAAAAGAGTCATGGGATTCACTATCAACATTAACAATGTTGTCCAAAGCACATGGCCACATTGACCAAGCAAAGATCATGGCCATGTTTTCCATCTTTGCCAAGTTCATGATCATATTGGTGAGAAAAACACACATTGTCTCTGGATCAAATAGAAACTCTGTAACTAACACAACATTCCCTAATATGGTACAAATGTGCAACAAGTGTGCATGTACTATGTTAAAGCCAAGCAAACCACAAAGTCATATCTACCATCATGGAAAGCAGATAGTCATATTGGAAAGGAAAGCACATCACCAATTGCATGACCATATTGGTCATGGAAGAGCACATGGACAAAACAAAACCACCAAGGGAAAACACATAGCCATCTTGATAAAAATCTAAAATAGATTTCCTAAATTATGTGGCTAAAGAAAAATAATGAGATGACATTGCCACCTTGATGATGATATACATGTCACCTTTGAAAATAGCACTAAAGTTGTAAACTTTACATCTTAAAACATTAATGTGCATACCAAGGATTCTAGGGATTGTGAAGTGCTCTAGCTAGCTCTATATTGAAGCTTATAGTGTGATAGATGGAAAGTTACTTCAAGGTTCACTACGAGATGATGCAAATAACAAGAGGGCTACACTTAAAATAACCCTACAAGGACAGAAGTATATTACTTTTATAAAGAACTAGTGCTCCAAAATGAAGAAAGGTTCCCTGGATATTCTCATCACCCCCAACAAAAATTAACTAATTCTATTGTCTTTGATTAGATTTTGAAGTTTCATAGAAAAGTATCAATGGAAGTGCATAAGATTCTCATGAATCTCAAATGTAGATGAAATAATTCAAAAAATGTAGAAACTCCTACAAAATCTCAATGGAACATTGAAACTCCATCATAATAAGAGGAAAGAAGAATTGAACTCTCTACAAAGTACCATGTATGTAGTCACAATATCCATAAATGGACTCTTTTGTCAATCATACTCCCTAAAAGTCTATGACATGCAATGACAAGCATGCAATGAAATTTGTAAGCACAATCCTATTGCTTACTATAGTACATCTATCAACCACCAGATTGTCCCTTCTTATTGCACATATCCTCACCATTATGAGAGCTCCTACAACTCCTCCAACTTCCACTAAAACTCCTCCAACCATTATAATGTCAATAATGACATCACTCCCTTTATATTCCAAACTTCTAATGTCAGTTTTAAGAACATTCTTTTACCTGTATTGAGAACTTAAATTAGTGATCGAATAAAGTCTCGCACCAAAAGCATTTTTGAACTAAAGATAGAATGTAGCTCCAGCCACCTGAACTAGAGATAGATGCATGAATCTCTTTTCCTTTAATCACAATAATGTCAAGGTGCAACTAATGCACCCTAATTAAGCACAAAAGATCCAATAACTCTTTATGTTCCCAATATTGAGGGACATGCAAAGAAGGGCATTTTTTAATTTCAAAGGAATCCAAAGGGGCGAATACATAAAATCATTTGACATATTCCCCATATCAAACCTAAAAAAAACCTAGACTTAAAGAGTCTAAGCATGGAAGGGTTGCTAGTCATTCCACAATACAAGCAAGGCTCTAGTGCATAATTGGGTTTGCCAACCTCGAGGAGTCCATCTTATAAAACATGTAAGATACCACTTGAGTTCAAAGGAAATGGTATTTTATTTAGTAAAATTTATAATATTATATTTACAAAAGGTATGTTTAGAAAAGTAAAAGGGATCATTTTATGGCCTTATATCATGTAAAGAAAGGGTATTTCTTAATACCCTTTAAATGCACGTTATGTAGGTGATTTCTTATAGGTGCACCTCCCAAGGCTATGGCTCAAGTGGAATGGACACATCAATCTATTTGTGTCAATAAACCATTGAAACTTAAGATAGACATCCTTAGAGATGACACCTCTTTTTGCATAAATGACACTTGCTCTACAATAACTAGAAAAGACATCCCACCATTCTGTCTTGCTAACCCTCAAACAACAAGGTGGAAAAGCCGAAAAATATAAAGCAGAAGACAAGGCCAAGAAAAAAGTGAAACAGAAGACGAAGGTGCACCGAGAAGAATTTGGAAACACAAGAAGTGCAGAAAAGTCCTAAATCAAGGAAAAAGATGCACGAGAAAAAGCACGAGTCTATACTTTTGTAAAAAAGCGCAAGGTGCACCATGATTTATTTTAAGAGTGTCGGGCTCTCACTCGTGCAATTTGTAAAGGTGGTTGGGTGATAGGAAGGAAGTTAGGAAGATAGAAGAACAATGGGACAAAGGGCCTAGGCAACAACCGCGGCCATGTCAAAAAGGGAATAAGGGGAGGACCGCCTAAAAGGGATTTAGGGTTTTGTATATAAAGTTGAAAAGTGAATAAGAAGCTCATTCTTGTGTGTGGTAAAAATCTTCTTCTTCTTCTTCTTCTCTTCGTCTTCTCTTCTTCTTGCCTTCTTACTTGTGCTTGAGAGGAGTGAGTGAGTGTGCGGGAGTGAGGGAGTGAGTGTGTGAGAGTGAGGAATCGAGGAGAAGAAGCTCCCCATCTCCTCTCTTCATCTTCTTCTCTTCTCTACTCTTCTCTTGTCTTGTGCAGCTATGGAGGATGGAGCTTGTTGGAGAGGGATTGAGGTTTCTTGAGCTTGCCTCAAGGATTGTGGAGCTTCTGGCGTACACGGGAGAGGAGGGTACTCGATCAGGCATCAAGGTAAGCTCACTACACCCCATAGATAGGGAGGGCACGTCGGCTATGTGAGAGGTAGCTATGGCCACTCCATTTGAAAAGCTTGACCAATAAGCGGTCCGTAGGTCTCGGGGGTTGAGCTTGTAGCTCCCTTTGCCTCAAGGATCGTGGAGCTTCCGACGTGTACGGGAGATGAGGGTACTTGATCGGGCATCAAGGTAAGCTCACTACACCCCGTAGGTAGGGAGGGCGTGTCGGCTATGTGAGAGGTAGCCATGGCCGCTTGGCTTGAAACGCTTGACCAATAAGTGGTCCGTAGGTCTCAGGGGTTGAGCTTGTAGCTCCCTTCATTTTGGTTCCATTGCCGCTTGGCTCGAAACGCTTGACCAATAAGTGGTCCGTAGGTCTCACGGGTAGGTCTTAGGGGTTAGGGTTGAGCTTGTAGCTCCCTTCATTTTGGTTCCATTGCCAGGATTGACAGAATTGAGCCGTGAGTGCCGCGTGCTTTGAATCGAGAATAGAGGTAGGGTTTTTAGCCCGAACCGGTGCTTGAGATAGATATGAGATTTAGGTGGTTTGATCTTCGGAACAAGTAAGTATTTTGGTTTGTTGTTGAGTAGGCAAGTAGATAAATCAACCTTAGCCACTATTTTTTATTTTTGTTGTGCTTGGATAGGATTAGGACCAAGGAAATATGACAAATAGTAGGGTTTTTTGCTACTGAAAATAGGTTGGAAACTGGGAGAAAGGGGCATAAAATCTAAATCTTGAGTAGATGGGTGTAAGAGGGGCAACCATAAGGTTGAAGGAGACTTGAGCAGGGCAATAAGAGGCTCAAAAGGTCAGGGAGGCCTCATTAGGGATTCGATCCAATCGTTTTGCTATCGCCCAGCCATTCCAGGTATTCCTTGACCTTCTCTGAGTTGTGATTGTTTGATCTGGAAAGCTGGAGCTTGTACCAAGACCCCCATGCGTAGCATTTTTCACTCATGCCCTCGCAACTACGCCATGGCAAATGCAGTCGGACCAGGCTGTAAGTGTCTAAGTCTCAGAATCAGACACTCGGACCGTTTGACTCTACCAGTCGGACCACTCTACCAGTCGGACCATCCGACTCGGACGCACCACTTTAGATTCGAACCACCCAGTTCGATCGGAACAACTATGCGATCGGACCATCTGACTCTACCAGTCGAACCCTGCCACATGGTATTAGGACCCATTTTGAGACTCAAACCACCCGATACGATCGGATAGTCCGACTCTACCAGTCGTCGAACCAATGACAGTTTGACCACCCAGAATCGGATGGTCCGATCGTGGGAATCGGACCACGAGGGCAGAACGTTTTAAACTAGTAAGTGAGCCACCTCCTCAGGTCAAGGCCACTCCGAACACATCTCGAAACATCTTGAGCACCTGACTCGGCTCTCAGAAGCCAAAAATTGGAGAAACCGCACTTGGACAGCCTAGAATTAACATCTAGTAGCAGGCCATAGAACGGGCAAGACTTAGAGCTAAACGTTACTCTCAGATTCCAATCCAGCCTTGATAAGGTGAAGAGTGTGCAGCATAGACCCTAGAAAATACGAGAGGATAGCCAAGAAATGCGCTTGGAGACATATTAGGCTACGAACAAAAGGGAGAAAAGCAAAAACTGCATTGTTCATTTTGCGTTCGCACCCCATGCTGATTTCATAATTTAAAGTGTACTAAAAGGGACAAAGCCTGATTTGGCACTGTGCACTAGAAAGCACTAAGCACAAGTGTGAATAAAATTAATAGTTGCTTTCAATAACAAGGAACTCACATAGAATCATAATAATTCAAAGAACCCACCAATTGGAGCAGACCCTGAGACGTAGCTAGGTGCCATAGAGCCCCATTAATAGGACCCTAAAAACCTTGATGAGTTCAAAGATGACTAGATTGAGGGCAAGTCGCTACCCGAGCTGATTGGACTGATCGACAACTTGGTGGAGCGAGAGACTGCAGAAATGTTAGGAGCAGACACGGACCAAGAGGATGACTAGCTAGACTTGGGCAAGTTCCCAATCAAATTGTAGCATATGGTCGATCAATACGACCGGCTAACAAGGATTGTGATCCAAGGTAGATCGATTGAGGAAGTAGTTACGAGCCTTAAGGAAGAGAGGAAGGTAGAGCCAGACTTGATCCAAGGTAGACCGATTGAGGAAGTAGTTACGAGCCTTAAGGAAGAGAGGAAAGTAGTTACTAGCTAGTAAGGCCACAACAGGGCCGAATGCAGAGACGGAGAGGGAGGTAGAGCCAGACCTGACACTAAGCGAGCTTGTCACCAAGCAACTCATAGACAACACAGCTACAGAATAGAGTGCAATTGTGCTAGCCACCTCTTTGCTCACAGGCTTAGGAGTCACACAAGGGGCGAAGAGCCACAACAAGATCCCTGCAGTGGCCAAGTAGCTAGACAAGTATCAGCCCAGCAACAACCCCTATAGCTTTTTGGAGCAATTTGAGCAGGTTTGTGAAGTCAAGGGTCTCACAGATCTCGCCCAACACTCGCGGGCTTTCAGGATTTACTTGAGTGATAAGGGAAGGACATGGTACACCAGCCTAGACGCATCAGAGTGAATGAACTTCAATCACCTGAAGGATCTCTTCATCAAGAGATTTTCAGAGAGACAGGGTATTCGGACAACCTCATAGTCCGATTGATGAATGTCAGTCAAAAGGACAAAGAGGACATTAGAGACTATGTCATCTATGTACGTAGCCTGCTTAAGAGAATCCCTACCAACGAACGACCAAACGAGAGAGTAGTCTCTAACGTTTTTATAAATGGAATCCGCACCGAGGAACTTTACAAGGTACTGGAAAGCAACTCGAGCTTGTAGAGAGATGTGCTCTCTAGGGTTTTTGATGAGGCAATAAGGGTAGATGACCAGCTTAGGGAGAGAAGCACTAGAAGCTCGAATCAAGATGGATCTAGCCAAAGAGCCACAGAGAAAGCCACAACCTATAGCGAGAGATTAGCCCCTGACATGCAGGATAAGGGCAAGAGCATGACATAAGACCAAGAGCTAGCCAAAGTTAGGATGGAACTAGCACAATTGTAGGAGTTGGTAAAGAGACCCACTAGACCGCATGTCCAGTGTGTGCACTGTGGAGGCAACCAGATCCCTGCCGAGTGCCAGGATCCAAGATCCAGGCCTTGTGCAAATTGTGGAAGGTTTGGCCATGACGTAATGCATTGTCGATTGCCAAGAAGGTTTCCTTATGCACAGTAGTACAACTCAACATATTACGGGAATAGGCTACCTAACTTCTTTGGAAGAGGAGCCCCATTGGGCCTTCCAGCACCTAATGATAAAAAAGCATGTGTGCAAGGCTAACAACCTCATGGACCTTTCTCAACTAGCACAAGCATTCATCTTTGCTTAGGAGATAAGGGACAAACTTGGTTTACTAGTCTAGATAATGCCAAATATAATCATTTCATCAATCTAAATGATCTCTTCCATCAAGAAATTCTCAAAGAGAAAAATACTCTAACAACCTCATTGTTAAGCTGATGAATGTCAGTCACCAAAAAGGCAAAGAGGACATACGAGACTATGTCACTCATGTGAGGAGTCTCTACAAAGAGGATGCCTACAAGCTGAGTGATCCAATGAGAGAGTGGTCTCCACCATATTCATTAATGGGATCCTCAATGAAGAACTCTATAAGGCCTTAGCGAGCAACTCAAAACCTACAAAGGGATGTGGTAGCAAGAGTCTTTGAGGAGGCTATACAAGTGGATGACTTACTCAAAGAGAGAAGCTCTAGGGCTATGTAGCAAGAGAACAATATATTTAGAAATGCCCAGAGAAACACATCTCTTAGCAAATGATCAACCCCTAGTGAGCAAGATAAAGGAAAGAATGTGGACGAGACCCAAGCAATAGCTTGAGCTGATTAGACTACATGAGTCAATACGAAGGCCAGTACAACCTCATGTGGAGTGTGTGCATTGTGGAGGGAACCACTTTCCATCTAAGTTTTCTAATCCTAGACCCCAACCTTGTGCCAACTCAAAAGATTCAATCATGACATTATACACTCCAGATTGCCAATATGGTTGTCATACCAGTAATCCTATACTCAGCCATATTATCCAGGAGTTAGGTAGTCTTACTTTTGAAGGGGAGCCCCTTTAGCTCTACCCACACTTAACAATTCAAAGCCAACCACTCCAAGGATCAACATCAACTTAACAAGAATCTGTAGACACTTGGACCAATAGTGAGCCATCCACCAAGCGATGCTCTAGTGCACTTTGTAGAGGAACCACTGACGAAAGACTCATATGTGAATCCTTATGTCTCTTATGATGAGGAGGGTAATTCCATATTGATGGACTTTAGGCCTGTGTGCTGGTCATCATAACTTTAGAAAGAGGGAGAGGTAGAGGCCTAGGAGGAAGTCAGAGCCATAAGGCCATAGCATGTTGGACATGTGGCCATCTAGGGTATATCTCATCTTGCTGCCCTAAAATGGAGTAAGAAAATAGAGAAAAGGCCAACTTGAGGTGTCCTGATAAATGCTGAGTCACACACATATTTGTTGATTGCCTTAGGCAAAAATGCTCTACTAATTCGGTAATCATACCATTTGTACCACTTAGACTCTTTGGTATCGAATCACCTGACAATAATGCCACACCCATCCTCATAAATGTCATGACGTGAGCCCAAATGAAGTAGGCTAGTATTTTGTTACCTGGACCTAGCAACCTAGATGCAGTCTCTATGGTGATGGACCTAAAAACGGGCTGGCACTGGCTCATGCACTAGCCGGACCTCGTCACTACGCACAAGACAACCCCTCGGCCTCGCGGCCAGGAGCGTCTATCAAACTCTTCGCCTTCCTAAACATTGCGTTTGTAATACGTTGTAGTCCAACTGATCCTAACCCAATATTACTCCTCAGAGGGAGTCCCTTTCACATAGCCAAAAGGCTCGAATCACATACACATGGGGTTCCTCCTACGGCTGAATGCCGTCAACCCTCTACGACTCTCCTACACCTTGGGGATTGGCCCCTCGATGCGTCGCTCAACATCTAAACATTTCGCACAAAAATCTCTCAAGGTACCAAATAAACGTGTCCAGGAATGTACCATTGTCCTTACTTCTCTTTCCCCTAGACCCCCACGACTAGCCTACAGCATGGGTACCTCACTGCCTCCCAACGTAGGTCATGTTCTAATAAACCAATTGCAATGCATGTCCAGGAGCTGGGCACTGATACTTTTTAAATTCTTTTCATGCTCTATGCATTTGGTGGATGCCTAGTGCTCAAACATTTAGCAAAACAGTATCGTGCACAAGTGCAAAACCATTCTTTTAATGGTTTCCAACTACCGTTCGTGCTTCGTTGCATGGGCCTAGCACCGAGGTAATCCTCGTGCTACTAAGCTCTTAATTTTAATTATCATCCGTCCTAAATGCTATGCATAGAAATCAGCAGCTTTCCCATCATTTCACACGGCATGTAGACATATTTCAACTCCTCTATCCTTCCCCGTTTAAATATTGCATCGGTGCATAGGTTTATAGGGTATTTTGACATCATTTTATGTGTAGAAAGCGGAAAAAGACACACTAGAACAAGAAGGTGGGGTTGAACTGAGGAAAATCCTCATGCTTCAGTCCCCACAAACATTCACAAACAGTGCCCTTATTTATGCTTATTTTTCAGAACCCAAAATGCATTTTCTCCTATTTTTTAGGGTTTTTTCACCATTTTCTTGTATTTTTCCTTATTTTCCTGCATTATTTAATTACTAAAAATTCAAAACAGGTTATGGGCTGTGGCCCTTAGTTCCTTCTTGCAGAAAAATGAAAGTTTAGTTGGTGTTCCTATTTACTTCCCCATTTTTATGCCAAAAACCCTCATTTTCCCTTTTTTTTCATGTTTTTCGTGTTTTAAGGTATTATTTTGAGCCACAAGATGCATATTTTTCTGATTTTCTGATTATGACCAGCAAGAACTCATAGAAAACAGCAACATGAACAATTTTTAGCCCACATGAACAACATTTCATCAATCAAAAGCTATAGAACCTCAAATTTCCTTTGAAAATTTTAAATTACCGCTTATTTGCGTGTTTCGGGTTTCATGTCCATGGCTGCAATTCTGAAAATCAGCAGCACTTCATGTCCAGCACAACCACCAATCACCATTTCCAGCCCGTGGAGCAATCCGATCCATGCCGGACAAGCCTCCATCATTCTTTCTTATTCCTTCTTCTTCCCACATGAACTTGCCTTTAGAAGAGAGAGAGGGAGGAGAGAGAAAGACTGAAATCAGAGATCTTCAAAGAGGGCATCATTGTGCGAGTGAAGGGCGGCGATAGAGTCAGCATACAGAGGGGAATCAATGCCCATGATCATTGGGGGGGGGGGGGTTGTTTGCAGGCTGAGGATTGAGGCATCAACATGTGGGCGCAAAAATCGGCGTGATGAAGGCGCCATCTTCCTCCATGATTTGCATATTCTCTTTCCTCCAAAGTTTCATGCTACATTTTAAATTTGGGCTCCCAAGGGTCACTTGCCCATTTTGGCCAAATTTTGTCCACCCCTTCGTATCTTGACCGGTTTCTTGGCCATTTCCCTGTCCGGACTCGGAACTGAAAAATCCTAGGCGTCTAGCTTAGCATCCTACATTGGCTGGTAGCTCGTGTCAACCTGCATGACTGTCTGAAAAATTATGAAAAATCAACAAGTGTCGCTCGGGCGCCTTTAAAGCACTTTGGCGCTTAAAATCGTCCTAGATCGAGCCGCCGCCTTTGACGATGAATATTTTTCCCTTGATATTCATAATTTTTTGCTATTTTTAAGCACTTCCCGTCACCTAAATTCCGCTCTCATTGGCGACCACGGGATAGGGCGACTCAGCCCGTCGAATCCACGAACATATCTGCACATAAACAACCAAAGAAGCATCAAACTGATACAAAAAAATTATATAATAAAACTCAGCACAATGCTCCCCCTACCCTTGGACAGAACCAAGGCACGACATCCACAAGGAGTAGGCCTAGCATCATTTAATAGAAGATCCGAAGTGAGTCACTAACCAGTTGCTCCAACACAGCCAAACTAAAAAAACCTATCAAAGAGGTTGCCCTAAGTGGTAGTCTACACTACTTACCAACTAAAGACAACACAACTAGGAGCTCCTACAAGGCGAGGACTCCTATAGCCTAATCAAAGAGTATTTTCTTTCAGCACATTTCTTCTTTTAGGGTTTTTATTGGATGAACATACTTGGGCATGTAAAAAGGAGGGAGCTGAGCGTAGTGACCCAAGGAGAACAGGGCATCGGCCTCAGGACATGTCTCGGCACCCAAGAACCTACCAAGCCCTCGCAAGGCGACACGTAATCCTTTTCTAATGCTCACTTTTATTTTCGCTCCAACCTTCCTTGTTTTGTTATCATTTGTTTCCAGCAAGAAGCCACCCCTAGGAAGACAAGGTATCGGCCCGAGGTCTGATTCGTCCCCAGGAACCTACCAGGCCTTCGCAAGGCAATGATCAACTGCTTATATATTTTCATTTCATTTCATTTCTTTTCTTGGAGAGGGGTTAGAACCCCTTTTTACACACCTTCATATTTACATTCATCTTTTAGGATGTACAGAGTTTCTGGGCATCATCATTATTATCTTCTGGCAGGCTTCTCTAACTGCCTCACTACTAACAAGAACTCCTAGAACGGCTGCCTAGCAGGTTAGCAGGACAGGACCACTAGGACTTCCTTCTAAAACAGGTCTTTCGATGCCTGACAATGTCTTTACAGGAGGCAATGACTACTTCGACCTCCCTCAAACATACTCAACCTAGACCTGGGACTTCATGCCTTGGCTGCCGGTTCCCAACCAAAAATGTATCCCCTCGACAAGTACAAAGACACATATAACAGGAAAGAAAGGTACTCGTAAAGGAGAGGTATCACCTAGATTGGCCACAAGAAGCGTCCATCGATGCCGCGAAAAAGGCTCCCTCCAAGCTTGCCTTCAAACCTGTCTAGCATAGCACTTAAAACAAAAACCCAATTAAACGCACCTGCACTAGACAGGCAAATGGCCCTCTTGGCCTAATGAAATGAAACACTTCACTACAAAACTGAATCGGCCCTCTTGGCCTAACGAAATCAAACAATATTACGCATAACATCCTCCTGGAAATAATCATGATAGACATCAAAGCATACCAGTCCCAGGGGAACAAAGGCTCATAGCCCCTAGACTAAGTGCATTAGATTATGACCTATCCCTCCTGCGTAGATCGCAAGAGGTGTTCGCATCACATGTCGTCGAATCAGTCTGTGGGTCCAAGATAATAAAGGCAGATGAGTCTTGCTTACCCTCTGCATCACCCAAATTAACCATCGTCTGCCAAAGAGGGCATGTTCAGAAAGCATACCCCATAAACGACCAAGTCCTGCCTCACCATCAATAGATATATCGGGACAAGGGCTACAATTAAAGAAGAGGTCTTCTTCATACGCAAAATTAGCCAAAGAATCGGCAAACTGATTCCAATTCCGTGGAATCAGCTGAAAAGACACTCTATCGAATTCGTCTAGCAGGGCTATGGCAGTATGATGGTACATACAAAGGATGGGATTTCGTACCATGTACGTCCCATTGAGTTGATTTAAAACCAACTGAGAGTCCCCTTTCACCAACAACTGGCGGATACCACCCTTCTTTGCAATATTCAAACCCATAATCAGGGCTTTGTATTCTGCCATATTATTGGTAAAATTCACCTCGAGATAAGCAGCTAACTTCATGACAATGCGTCGTCGGGGGTCTCGGATGACGACTCCTACACTTCCTTTTTTGCATGGACCCCTGGACGCCCCATCAAAGTACAAGGTGTACGTCCATAAAGGGTTTACACACCCCGCCATCCAGAACTCTACTCGTAATTATGGTAATCGAAATTCAGCATATTCAATGGGTGGACTGTAGGCTCCATCCCTCCATCATCATTAAATTCAACAGGGATGCTCGTCAAAATTTGTAGGCAGTGATGGCAGAAGACCTTGATCTTCCAAATAAATGTCCCGCCTTCTTGCTCAATCACCTTGTATCCTTTTCTCCACCAAATGAGCTTTCCCTGATGATACCTCTGTTCTAAATATGGGTGTTCTAAATAAGGGATCAGACGACCCATCAACCTCTATCACGATTTCCTTGCGGATGTTTGATCGATCTCGCCTAGACCTGCAAGGCAATCATAGCATTAGTGCAATAAAAAATAATAAGGTTTAATCTTATTAAGATTAACCTTATTTTTAAATTCTATCCCCTCAAGGTCAGCTAACAAAACTGTGGATTTATTCCTTCCTATCCTAACGATCCTATAGCGCCCATCCCATTTGGGCTCTAGCTTGCCTGGAAATAATTCACGTCGTGTATCATAATACAGAACAAGCTGTCCTTTCTTGAAGGTGTATTTCTTGGCTTTGAGGTTGTGTAGCTGCTTCATTCGGCGCTTCGCCACTTCTTGGTGCAATAAGCTCTGCAACTTAAGCTCATCTAAATGTGCCAGTGTCGTCAAGCGTTCAAAAAGTGCGTCTTCATCGCTCAAAGAATGATTGATGGCAAACCGAATAGTCGGTAGCTCAATTTCTAAAGGAAAGATATACTCCTCCCCATATACTAACTTGAACGGGGTATGGCCAGTGGCTCGTTTGAAGGTCGTATTATAAGCCCACACTGCCACGTATAACTTTTTATCCCAATCCCGTTTCTTTTCCGACACAATTTTGGACAGGATGCCCACAAGCTGCTTGTTGGTGCTCTCAACTTGCCCATTGGCTTGCGGATTATATGGGGTTGTCTTGTTATGCTTGATTTGCCACATCTCTGTCAAACCTTTAATCACCTTATTTAGGAAATGGGTTCCGCGGTCCGACACTAATTCTTTCGGTGGACCAAACCGACATATTATCTGCTCTAAAAGAAAACTAGCAGTTTCTTTAGCATCATCTTTCCTTGTTGCACGTGCTTCTGACCACTTTGTGAAGTAGTCAGTTGCGACAATGATGTACCTCTTTTGCGTAGTCGACGACGGAGTAATAGGACCCACAAAGTCTATTCCCCACTTCTCGAATGGAAGTATCGCCATAATAGGGGTGAGTGGTCGTTTCCTATTCTCTCGACTATCATGTCGTTGGCAAATATCGCATCGCTTAACATACGCAAACGCATCCTGGAAGATGGCAGGCCACCAATAACCTGCTCTTAAAGCCTTTTGTGCTGTGAGCCGTCCAGCAAAATGGCCACCGCAAGCAGAATCATGGCACTCTTCCAAAATGAATGGCACCTCGTCAGGCATCACACACCGGCGATAGATATCATCAACCCCTTGCCGATATAATGTACTTGCGATCAAAGCAAACTTTAACACTTGCTGCTTAATTTTTCTTCTCTCAGCTTTAGATAATTCGGATCCCGCCTCTCCTGTTGATAAATAATGCGTTATTGCAGCATACCAGGAGGGAATAGATGCCGTATCTATTTTAAACAACAACTCCATATCACTACCTTCGGCCACAGATTCTTTCGGCTCCCCAAAGTCCACAAGACATTCCACGATGCCTTGCAACCTTGGTGGCTTACTCTTGATTTCATAATCAAATTCCTGCAAAGTGATCAACCACTTTGCTAGACGATCAGGCGGCTGTAGCTTATTCATCAATAGTCAAAGTCCCTCTGCCTTCGTATAAAGCACGACTTTCTCATAGAGAATGTAATGCCTGAATTTCTTGGTCCCAAAGACCATCGCTAGACACAATTTCTCCATGTAAGTATAATTGATTTCGGATACCCCTAGCTTCCGACTAGCAAAAGCAATCGGGTGGTACCACTTCTCTTTCCAAATTTGGGCTAAACAGCAGCTGATACTCTACATCGTGGCTGCTGAAAATATATAAAACACCTCACCTCTTTTAGGTGCTTTTAAGACGGGTGCTCTTGCTAGCTCTTGTTTCACATCCTCGAATGCTACCTTACAAGGGTCACCCCATACAAACAAACAGCTAAAGGCCAATAAATTTGTAAGCGGCAACGTTCTTTCTGCTAAGGCGTTGATGAATCTACGGTAGTAACCAGCTGAAGACAGAAAGCTATGAACCTCTTTCGGAGTGCGTGGTGGACCCATGGCAACTATAACTTTGACCTTCTCGGGGTCTGTCGCAATTCCTACCGAACTGACCACATGACCCAGCAATAGCCCATAAGGTACTCCGAAAACACACTTTCGTGGGTTTAGGGCGATGCAGAATTATCTACAGCGCTCAAAGCATTTTCTTAAAATGATCAACTACCTCTCTCTCATGGTGGCGGCCCCTAAGTCATCAATAAACACCTTCAACTCTTCAGGGGATATGTCACCGAATGTCTTATCTGCTGTTCGTTGCTACGAACCAGGCGCATTGCATAAACCAAAGGCCATCACGTGGTATGAAAAAGTACCAAATACAGTGATAAAAGTTATTTTCAACTTATCCTCTTCTGCAATTGCCATTTGGTTGTATCCTGCAAAGCAATCCATAACCGAATATATCTCCCTACCCGCTAATTGATCCAAAATCTAGTCAATAAATGGCAACGGGTAGTAGTCCTTAACTGTCTGCTTATTCAGCTCCCTAAAGTCTACACATAATCCGATTTGATTATTATTCTTCTTTCTAATCACAACTGGCGAACACCATTCCATGTGTTGCACAGGAAAAATCAAACCCGCTTTTCGAAGCTTCTGTAACTCTTCAAACAGGCCGTCCCTCAGTTCGAAAGGCATACGCCTTACTTTCTGTCGCACAAGATGACTGCCCTCTTTCAACGGAATTGTATGAATAGCAAGACTAGGAGGGATGCCTCTCAACTCATCATAACTCCAGGCAAAGATATCACGGAATTCCTGGATCAGGGCCACATAGTCCTCCCTTTCTGCTGAGCTGAGCATAGAACCTAATTTGATTGGCCGCGAATCATCAGGCGTACCAAGGTCTAGCTCGATAACATCTACATCTCTTATACGATCTTGGCCCTCTATCGGCTCATTCAAAGTGATTTGATAGATGTCTTCCATGGTGGATCCCTCTTTAGACTCATCACTCGATGATGTCTCACTGGCAGATAAATCTTCTAATGTCTCCAATTCTGTAGAAGATAGAGGAGCTCTCTCACTCTGTGGGGACTCAGGATAAGCATCAACCACCACACGCTGGGCACCTCTGCCAAATATCAGTCAACCGGCAGGTATATCTACTTGGCAATC
The DNA here is from genome assembly GCF_053477565.2 of Lygodium microphyllum. Lineage (NCBI taxonomy): Eukaryota > Viridiplantae > Streptophyta > Polypodiopsida > Schizaeales > Lygodiaceae > Lygodium > Lygodium microphyllum. Next base: position 21,899,648 of record NC_141157.1, read on the forward strand.
CGCTTGCAAGATCCAAGGTTGTTCGAGTAATACTTGGTAACTTGGACGGCCTGCAAAACGAATCACCCTAAAGTCCAACATGCATTCTACATTTGCAACAGTGACATGGATCTTAGTAATGCAGCCTTCTGGCTGTCTCAAACTATCATCTGCCATTCTGAGAATTGTGGAGGTATCTTTCTGAATCGCAAGACCCAACCTTTCCATCAGTTCAGAACTCATAATGTTAACAGATGATCCCGTGTCGAGAATGGCATAATCTGCTAATATCCCATCGACATAGGCTGCAACCCTTGGGCAATGCTTCTCAGCATGCTCGAACCAGTCATCACTAACTCGCGCAATACCCAAAGGCTCTATGATATACCCGGTACGTAGGATCTTTCTAAATTCCTTGCGTACTCCTGGGGAAAGCTTAATAAGCTGCAAGAGATTCACATCCGGCTTGACTTCGCAAAGAGAGCTCGCCAAATCGAATTCATGATAGTTCGATAGAGCTCGCTTTTCACGCCAAACCATCCGCTCTTTAGGTCACTGAAGTGGCTTTATTGCCTCTTTCTTAACTTTCACCTTCTTCTTTGATGGTTCCTTATTAGCTTTACTCTCTACGGGCTTCAAAGGTCCCCCTTCCATGGAAGGGTCCAAAACTTGCGTTCCTTTGTCGCCTTGTTTAGGGTTTCGTCGGCAGGCTTATCCTTGTCGGCCTCTCTACCCTTTTGACCTCTTGTAAGGACAGCTCACAGATTAGAGGTTTCAGCATCCTTAACGCATACAGCCTCAATCAAACTAACCCCACTACCACTTGGTAGCTCCTCCACTGTAGTCTTTGGTCATTGAAGTATTTGCTTAGGCCCGTCCTCTCGCTGGGAATCATTTCCTTGCGCACGATGATTAACTGGCCCCGGTTGCCAACTTCCTCGCTGGAGGGAACGATCTTACTCCAGCAAGTAGCTGCTAAATGGCCAGATTTCCCACAGATGTCGCACTTAACATTTGGGCAATTTCTTGGATAGTGCTGCCCGCCACACCATTTGCAACTAAACCTCGAAGGTGCACCCTCCTCTGGGTATCTACTTCCTATCAAATTTTGTTGTTTTTTAAGGAAGTTGACATCAACGGCTATTTGTCGATACTGCTCCGTAATCATATCGGTATAATGTTTCATCATGTCCTTAACCTCGCCAAGAACATTGGAAGAACTCGACTCATAGCCTTGGTCATTACCATGTCATTCCATCGGCCTAACAATTCGATTAGGCATTGGTTGTTGAGCCACAGGCATGGTATTAGAATTAACCGCCTGGCCTCCACCATTTGGAGCCATTTGACTGCCCGTAGGCATCAATATGCTAGGGGGAGCGGTAATAAAGGGACATTCTGCATCATATTTCCTCTCCCATTAGGGTTAGCCATCGCCATCCCTTGACCACCACTGCCATTGGCCATTGCCACATTATTTCCCAATACTAAACCCATGTTCGAATTGCCTCGAGAAGCATAGGCTACTTGTAGTCGGGATTCCACCTCTTGTGCTCGTGTAATGGCAGTATCTATATCCCCCAAGGGGACACTACTCAACTGCAATTGGATATTAAAGTCCAACCCATGTAGGAAATATTGCAATTGGGCAGCTGTGGGGATAGGAATAGAGGTGTCCAACTTACGGAAAACCTCTTTTATCTTCTTTGCATAAGCACGAATATCCTCATGTGGTTCCTGGCGGGTCACGTTGAGTACACGCAACCAATATTGCCCACCCCTTTCAGGGGCAAACTCCCTTCAAAAAGCTCCATAAAATGCATCAATGTTCAATATGGTTCCGGCTTCTAAACCATGATACCATATAGCGGCTCTTCCTTTGAGAGTCATATTGAAGAACATCATTAAATGTCCTTCTTCTTGAATGCGGCAGTTGAACATCAGCTTTTGAAACTCCCTAATGTGGAGTTCCGCATCTTCCTCAACTAGCCCATTAAAAATGGGTAGCGGGTAACCTAGAGCCAGCAAATCCTCGTTCCTGCTGGAATTGCAATAGGCTGCGCCATGACGCAGATTGGATTTGCACTAGGAATAGGGGACGGTGGGGTTACACCTCCCGCAATTGACGTGGACTGGCTTATGGCAGGAAGGGGAGCACTAGAGCTTCCACCTTCTCCTAACTTGCTGCTTGTGGCCCCAAGACCACTAGATCCACTCCCTCGTAAGGGTTCAGCACCGCTACGCTTAGGGGAATATCTCCTAAAAATTTCGGCACGTCGCCTAGCTCTTTCGTCTCTTTCTTGCTTTTGGATTTCTGCTAGATGCTGCTTATCAATAAATAACGGATCAATCTCAGTATCCTTTGGCATAAACTGCTAGTTGGTCCCTAAACAACTAGGATCCGAGAACCGCCACTTTTAAGCGGCTCCCGGCAGACGCACCACTGATGGACCTAAAAACGGGCCGGCATTGGCTCATGCACTAGTCGGACCTCGTCACTACGCACAAGACAACCCCTCGGCCTCGCGGCCAGGAGCGTCTATCAAACTCTTCGCCTTCCTAAACATTGCGTTTGTAATACGTTGTAGTCCAACTGATCCTAACCCAATATTACTCCTCAGAGGGGGTCCCTTTCACATAGCCAAAAGGCTCGAATCACATACACATGGGGTTCCTCCTACGGCTGAATGCCGTCAACCCTCTGCGACTCTCCTACACCTTGGGGATTGGCCCCTCGATGCGTCGCTCAATATCTAAACATTTCGCACAAAAGTCTCTCAAGGTACCAAATAAACGTGTCCAGGAATGTACCATTGTCCTTACTTCTCTTTCCCCTAGACCCCCACGACTAGCCTACAGCATGGGTACCTCACTGCCTCCCAACATAGGTCATGTTCTAATAAACCAATTGCAATGCATGTCCAGGAGCTGGTCACTGATACTTTTTAAATTCTTTTCATGCTCTATGCATTTGGTGGATGCCTAGTGCTCAAACATTTAGCAAAACAGTATCGTACACAAGTGCAAAACCATTCTTTTAATGGTTTCCAACTACCGTTCGTGCTTCGTTACATGGGCCTAGCATCGAGGTAATCCTCGTGCTACTAAGCTCTTAATTTTAATTATCATCCGTCCTAAATGCTATGCATAGAAATCAGCAGCTTTCCCATCATTTCACACGGCATGTAGACATATTTCAACTCCTCTACCCTTCCCCGTTTAAATATTGCATCGGTGCATAGGTTTATAGGGTATTTTGACATCATTTTATGTGTAGAAAGCGGAAAAAGACACACTAGAACAAGAAGGTGGGGTTGAACTGAGGAAAATCCTCATGCTTCAGTCCCCACAAACATTCACAAATAGTGCTCTTATTTATGCTTATTTTTCAGAATCCAAAATGCATTTTTCCCCTATTTTTTAGGGTTTTTTCACCATTTTCTTGTATTTTTCCTTATTTTCCTGCATTATTTAATTACTGAAAATTCAAAACAGGTTATGGGCTGTGGCCCTTAGTTCCTTCTTGCAGAAAAATGAAAGTTTAGTTGGTGTTCCTATTTACTTCCCCATTTTTATGCCAAAAACCCTCATTTTCCCTTGTTTTTTCATGTTTTTCGTGTTTTAAGGTATTATTTTGAGCCACAAGATGCATATTTTTCTGATTTTCTGATTATGACCAGCAAGAACTCATAGAAAACAGCAACATGAACAATTTTTAGCCCACATGAACAACATTTCATCAATCAAAAGCTATAGAATCTCAAATTTCCTTTGAAAATTTTAAATTACCGCTTATTTGCGTGTTTCGGGTTTCATGTCCATGGCTGCAATTCTGAAAATCAGCAGCACTTCATGTCCAACACAACCACCAATCACCATTTCCAGCCCGTGGAGCAATCCGATCCATGCCGGACAAGCCTCCATCATTCTTTCTTCTTCCTTCTTCTTCCCACATGAACTTGCCTTTAGAAGAGAGAGAGGGAGGAGAGAGAAAGACTGAAATCAGAGATCTTCAAAGAGGGCATCATTGCGCGAGCGAAGGGCGGCGATAGAGTCAGCATACAGAGGGGAATCAATGCCCATGATCATTGGGGGGGGTTGTTTGCAGGCCGAGGATTGAGGCATCAACATGTGGGCGCAAAAATCGGCGTGATGAAGGCGCCATCTTCCTCCACGATTTGCATCTTCTCTTTCCTCCAAAGTTTCATGCTACATTTTAAATTTGGGCTCCCAAGGGTCACTTGCCCATTTTGGCCAAATTTTGTCCACCCCTTCGTATCTTGACCGGTTTCTTGGCCATTTCCCTGTCCGGACTCGGAACTGAAAAATCCTAGGCGTCTAGCTTAGCATCCTACATTGGCTGGTAGCTCGTGTCAACCTGCATGACTGTCTAAAAAATTATGAAAAATCAACAAGTGTCGCTCGGGCGCCTTTAAAGCACTTTGACACTTAAAATCGTCCTAGATCGAGCCGCCGCCTTTGACGGTGAATATTTTTCCCTTGATATTCATAATTTTTTGCTATTTTTAAGCACTTTCCGTCACCTAAATTCCGCTCTCATATGGGAAAGAAGAGTTGACAAAGGAGAAGAAAGAGGACTGATAAAAAAATAACACTCAAAACAAAGAGCACAACTACTTTAATAACCGAAAAGTAGGTTATTGATACACAAGTAGAAATATCTACTCCTAAGATGAGGAAGAAGGGAAGTGCTAAGGTTGGAGAGTACCCTAACCCCAATCAACAACTAAAGGCTATGGATAAGGTCAAAGAATGGATAAAAGAAGCAGAAGCTTACTTGTAAGATGTTGAGCCTATCATTGAGGACAAGATCAATGAACTCTCAACCATGAGCCCACCAGCCATCTCTCACATTCTTGAGAGCAAGAGAGGAAACATCACCACATGTACAACAACATAGAAAGAACATGGATGCCATGAATATATGAACTGCCCAAGAGCATTGGATAGAAGCCCATAAAGTAGAGGAGAGAAAGACGGTTGGCAATTTTCTCACCACACTTATATCAACTCCTATAATAATGCCATAGAGAGAATTGCTTAGATAAATTCCTATATTGTGGCAAGTGTTGAAGCAATGGGTAGAATGAGCTAATAGAAATTATCTACAAGACTTGGCTGACCATGATGTTATGATGCACATACCAAGCCTAATGCTGAACCCAATGTTTAAGTCCCCATAAGGAAATGCCTTTTTGAAAGGCATTGAGATGCATGAAATCTTACCTATCGTAGCCCTAGGAGATATAACATGAAAGGGGATAGTAGAGACAAGAGCAGGAGTTAGTGTACTTAGCCATGCAATCCTAAAAGCTTGGGGGAACCCACCAATAGAGACTACATGATTTAATGGCACTCTAGCAGTTACAAAGAGAGACAATAACCCATTACCATACACTAAAAAAATGCTAGAGAGAGTGGCAAGAAAGGAAACCTACAATTTTTTGGATGGCTTCTTGGGCCATAATACCAAGTGCAAGTCCACCTAAACAATAGACACAAGATGACATTTTCCACCGATGGGGGTGTATGGTAATCCCCCCAACTACTCCACCTTTCCAACACTATCAAACTCATCAACTATTTTATAGGCCAAGTTCATTCTATGTGCCATACAATGAATTCCTAACATGAAAGGTGCTATAGAAGTTTGTAGGCGGACACAAATTCCTGAGCGATGGCCTTGCATAACTGTTGCTCCATCAACTCCCACACAAATTAGTTTTTTTGCAATCTCAACCCTTGATAATTGCAACAAAATCAACAAGCTTTCTTCAACTAACAAGAATAGGTTCTCTACTATGGCATCTTTTTGCATTTTATTTATTGTAAGAAAATATGCATGACGAACATGATTTTCCACAATATAAACAGTCATGCAAGCCCAACTAGTATTATCTCTAGATGCGGTCTCATCTAGATAGAGAACAAAAAATTGAGAAGATTTGATTTTTTCTCTCAAATCTTGCTTGACAACCTCATCTAATGCTTCCGCCAAATCCCATCCACTACTGCGTGACCAATGCGATTGTGGAAAATTATCAATAGGAAATTGTGACAAGAATTCCTTATACTCGAGATAGTCCACCATTGGTCTTCCTCGTCTTAAGATATAAAAAACAGTCTGCACGTAAAAAAACCATTACTGATATTACACACAATATAAAACATATTATGAATATATTAATAATTATAAATGATAAAAAATTACCTTCAATTGTAGGATTTTTATTTGCAAGGTCTTATCTTGCATTTTTTTGAACATGTTGTTAATTGATAACTTCTCACGTTGTGCTTGCTCAAGCAAATGTTTCTCATATAGTCCTGCATTCTTTAGATGTAGACACTCCTCACTAGACTTACATCTTACTTGACTTACTTCTTGCCCATCAACAATGGATTTTTCATATACCTTGCCTACGTGCTTCTCTATAGTGTCAATTTTGAGCCGAAGTGTGTAATCAACTCCCTTTTTCCATGAGCAACTAATACATCGAGCCTTTTTTGGAGTAGAATCATCAACTGGTATAATTGGCTCAATGAATGGAAATTTACTAACCTAGTCTACCTAAAATGTACGCTTTGCAAGGCTCCAGATTCTTTTATTTTTTTTCTCACTAGCTTGTGTGCTTTTCAAGGAACTTGACATCTCTTCTTTATTTGTTTGTATAGGTTGATGTGGAGCATTTTGTACAGTTGGTGTAACTTGTGTTTCAACTACTCCAACACTAGTAGTGGCACAAATTTGTTGATCTCGTGCTATTTGATATGGCATTTCAGTCTCATTATTTGCTTCATTTCCAAGAATAGATGTATCTGATTGATTTGTTGATATCTATGAATCATTTATAACATTTGTGGTTGCACGGGTATTTATTGGATGGCCAAAAAATGCTGCAATATCTCCCTTTGAAACCTCACAATTTTTTTGTTTCTTTAATCTACCCATGCCTACAGAAAAACACACAAAACAATACCTAAGATTTTGTTTCTTCACAATGCTACTACAAAATTATATTAGCTTTTAAAGAATACCGGTTGCACATAAATCCAAATATAGCTTGAAAATCAAAGAAACATACAAACAATTACCACTTAACTACGACTCATAAAAGATTGGCTTCAAGATTTTAGATCAAAGCAACTTGTTTGCAAGAAACAACACACACAACAAACTCGTGCATACACACATATGATCACACTTTATACCAATTACCACTTACCTACGACTCATAAAAGATTGGCTTCAAGCTTTTAGATCAAAGCAACTTGTTTGCAAGAAACAACACACACAACAAACTCATGCATACACACATATGATCACACTTTATACCAATTGCACATAAAAGATTGGCTTCAAGATTTTAGATCAAAGCAACTTGTTTGCAAGAAACAACACACACAACAAACTCGTGCATACACACATATGATCACACTTTATACCAATTTCACATAAATCGAAATATATGCAACAAACTCGTGCATACACACATATGATCACACTTTATACCAATTACCACTTACCTACGACTCATAAAAGATTGGCTTCAAGCTTTTAGATCAAAGCAACTTGTTTGCAAGAAACAACACACACAACAAACTCGTGTATACACACATATGATCACACTTTATACCAATTGCACATAAAAGATTGGCTTCAAGATTTTAGATCAAAGCAACTTGTTTGCAAGAAACAACACACACAACAAACTCGTGCATACACACATATGATCACACTTTATACCGATTGCACATAAGACCAACTTAACCTAGACCCATAAAAGATTGGTTTCAAGTCTTTAGAATAAATTACCTTGTTTGCAACAAGGAACAACACCCTTAAATGTGTGCACATACACATCCTTGCACATTTTGTACTAGTTGCATATAAAAGCAAATATAACTTGAAATTGAAAGAAACGTATAGACCATTACCAACTTAACTATGACCCATAAAATATTGGTTTCAAGATTTTAGATTAAAGCTTCTTATTTGCAAGGAATAACACACACTCACACACACATGTACACATACATCGTTGCACATTTTAAAAAACCTTACTAAATAATGACACTAGCTCAATGGAGATAAAATGCGATATGGTTAGCTACTCGAGTATAGGAATTTGGTGCATTAGTAATTTGATATCCAAGTTTATCATGGAATTAATCACAAAGTAGCTATCAAAGGTTGATTAAAATCTCTCAGTGGTTCTAGTGACTATGAAATTTTCTAAGTGTTACCTTTATTAAGTGCATTATGATAAGCATTGTGGTCTATAATGTAAATATCAAGATATGATTATTCGCACTCAAAAACCTTGTGTATGCATTAGAATACTCACTAGTGTTTCACATTTGCTAACTAGAAACAATTTATAGATGTCAAATCTTCATTGTGATATAAAACATGACAAAGTGCAAATAGTGAATTTCAAAACTTGAAAAAACCATCAATCATACAAAACAAATCGTGAATAAGATAGACATGCAATCTTGGAATAATTACTCCTAACACTTAAAATCACTTAACTAACTTAATCTATAGGCACAAATTACAAGTCCCATTCCATGGAGTATAGAGTTTTACAAAGTTGCCAATATTTTCAAGACATGTTTGGATTCACAAGTCATGGAAACTCCAAAAAATGATAGATAGTTTTACAAAATGCAAGTAGAGATTGTGGGAGTCGGGTTACTCAAAAGGGGTGAGCTAAGATAGGACCAACCTCTACAAGGGGTCTCTGTGCCTTTGCAGGATCAATCCCACACTCTACCCTAAAAAAATCATCGAGGTTTGCAAAGGATATACATGCAACCCTATCATCTACCAACATGCAATCACTTGCCTTTAACTCTATCAAATGCATTATCACTTCATCTGAGGCATCCCTTGGCTTTCTGCACAACCACAAGTTTTGGCCTAGGTGCCAAAACTCAACAAGACAAATGATGAGCCAGCCAATTGCATACACGTTAGACTCCTTGCTATAGGCAGACTAGCACAGTGGGTTGTAGATCTTAGGTGCAATCCAAGGTAATATTTTCCTTTCCAACTCTCCTTTTCGCCAATGCTCATCTATGAGGCACATGGGATCATTTGGACCACCACAGTTGATTATTGATCTTGTCATGCAAAAAATGAGCATTAGACCCCAGTCTATGATGCCAACCCTAGGGATGTTTTCTTTGGTAAAGTCTAGTACCATGTTCTTAGCATACAAGTCTGAATGGATGATGCCAGCACTATGCACAGCCTTCATCCCATCCACTAATGCATGAATAATATTCGGCATATTATTGATAATGCCCACAATCCTACCTTTCTCCTTTGCATTGGGCGCCTTGTCAAGATTAGGGTTGAATTCCACTGATGTCTTGTGCAAGTGCTCAATTGTTCTTCTATGTATACATTCCTTGAAAGGACCCCACATCAATACATCATTCAATGTACCACCATTGAATAAGGGGAAGAATGCAACCCAAGCGGGCTCAAAAGTGAAGGCAATGCATTGCACAATCGATGCATTGACCTTTTGCATCCCACGCTCCACTTGAAACAATTGTAACTTGGCATTATTAGAGCCCTTGTACATTTTGGCCAAAAATTTAAAATTTGAAGGAAAATAACTTATATTATCTATTGTGACTTCCACACACTGCCCAAAGGAGCCTTCATTGATGTCTCTGCCTGGCTTGATTGCATCAAAAGGAATGCCAATTGTTGGCACACATTGGTGATTCCTCAATGTCCGCCACATAGTTCTTGCCCCCGACGGATCATCTTGATCTCCTATAGAACTGGGACTAGGACTTGCACCTATTGCAATCTTCAAACGCTTTGGCAGAGAGGAGACACCAGACAAGTCCTTTGCTCGCTTTGAATGTGCCACCTCCCCTCTCCACTTTGTGTTCCACAAGGCCAACTTCTCATTTGATACAAATGATGGTGCTAACTCCCTAAGATCTTCAAGCATCTTAGGTGCATTTCCGAGCAATGTGCGACAAAGGTGCAAGTTTTTCTCAGGATCCATGATTGCATCAGTAACTAAGTGTGAAAGCCCTTGTTGCTGTAACAAGGCACACATAGCTATACATGCTTGATTGCAAAAGTTGACAAATGCAATATCGTTGCTATTAATGAATGATATTTGCTCTTCTGTACTGGATGATATGGCCTCTATTAAGCAAATGCGGAGTGCTTTGGGAACGTTAAGAGCCATCTCAACAAGGCCAATTCCCCCAGTCTCTAACAAAGGAAAAAAAGCATATAAGCATGGCACCCGAGACCTTGCCTCCCAATCGTAAGTTAAACTATATCTTTGAATAAAAGCATTTGATATACAATCCTTGTTTTAAAAAAAAATTACATGATACCAATCTTCGGTTATACTAGTGTTGTAGACTTCAATTAAGTTAAAATTACATGATATCATTTAGACATTGAACAGTGAAGATGCAACATAGATTGCATCAAGTTGTTTTCTCATAAAAGCATAAATACACAAATAGATTGTTAGAGTTTTAAAGATCTACACAAGCGAGGACACTTTATGGTTGAGTGTACGACCTAAATGCCCATCCCATTAAGCAACACTAAATTACTAGCATGTCAGGACATTATGTAGCCAAAAGCACGACCAAATGACCATCACTTATTTATTCATTTATATCCCACCACGACACTATCTAGTCAAATTCACGACCAAGTGCCCATCCATACCCAAGGGGGAAGGGAGGGTGTCACAATAAAAATGACACATCTATGCCGAGTTCACGACACAATGCCAAGTCAATTGTGACATACTTGTGAAAAGACACTAACTTTTTGACTTCACGATTGAGTGCCAACTTGACAAGCACCTTTTAGCCCAACACACACACACACCCATCACGAGACAAGTATCATGACATGTATACATCGAATACACGACACATGCCAATCCACGTATCTCACAAGTGACTACAAAATACATATGCACAAAGAATCAACGATACAAATAATGCATGGCAAGAGACCCATCTCATGACACATGTACATGCCTGTCAATGATCCCTTGCCATACATGTGCATGTGAAGAGTATACATCTTCGCATAGTGAGTGATAGGAGAGGATTGCCTTATCAGTTTTCTTGACATGCATATCCCAAATTCATGGTGCATGCCAGTCAAATGGCCTCTCTTGTCACACATGTGGATATGTGCACACATACACGCACACACATACATGCACACATTGTGACAAGAAAGGATTATCTCATGACATGCATATGCCAAATTCATGACACATGCCAATCAATGGGCCTCTCCTACCACACACACCATACCACCTACTATCTAATCTTTTTTTAATGGTATTCTTGAAAACAATTGGCATGTGGTAAGGTATCCTACTATCAATGGTAAACACCACCTCACATTAGCATTAAGTCCAAATCAAATCCCTATGTGGTTTGCTCGGGCGGGTCACTATGTATGAATCCTATATATGAGGTGTGTTCATGGCATGTTTTATATATCCCTATGTAACCTTTTTTGTGTTTTTTTAAAAACCCTTTTGTAACTTCTTACCATAATTTATAAATCCCTTACTGTAAATATATTTTTTAAAGAAAAGAATTTAGCAAATCCTTATGTAATAAATACAAAACACTATTTTTATCACAGAATTGATCACAACTAGCTCTTAAGGGTTCATAAAAGAGTTTAGCTTTTTAGTGATGATGAAGCTTTGCAAAATATGTTCATGATATATGACATGCAAAAAAGTGTACTATACATAGTAGAAAATACTTATCTCACTTAACTTATAAGCTGCAAAATGCTCACCATATTATTCAAAGCAAGCTCCCAAAGTAGGAAAACCTAATTTACCACATGCATACTAATCTCTATCTAAAAAAATCCCCAAGAAAGTTCTTAGTACTCTCACAAACTTCATAAACATGCCCACTATGCAAATCATGGCTTTACAATGTCCAATATTTATGACATTTTACCACTTGAATCAGCTATCTAAAGATAGAACACAAGCTCACATACAAAACATTCATTCAACACTATAATCAATTGTTGTGCCACTTCATAACCTAAATTGGAAAGAAAAACTATACAAATAATTGCAAAGATGCATGCTGTATGATTCAAGAAAGAATTCCTTTAAACAGACCGGGGTAGCCTAAACCAGGAACCCAGTGATTGAGACTGTTAGACTCCCCCAACTATCTACCTAAATTTTCAAAGCAATTAGACAATGTGGTACTAATTTTTGAAATAAGATACACATCCCCATATTGGTAGGGAAAAGGGGCAAGGAAAGTGCCAAGATAGCATTGTTTATATATGTAGATATGATAACCACAAACCAAATGAACATGTAGAGCTTAATCAAATTGGGATCCTTCCCCTCAATACCCCTACTAAGAAGCTCAAGTGTTTGAGTGGGCAAAAGCCTAGACTTACCCCCCCACACCATACAAAAAAATATATGCAACCAAGTGACAAATCGAAGAAGAATCAATTGAAACCATAATCTTGCACTATCGCCCAGGTTTTAATACTAGACATCACATTTGGGACAATGTCTAAGATGACAACTGGTCAATAATGAGAAACTGAATGGTTGTTGGCACCTCAATCTAGACACTAGCAGAGCATAGCCCTTTAATCCATGAGCTTTGCTGGTTAGAACTTAGAAGATCCTAACATATGCTATCATTTTTATTTCAATCATTCTAAACACAGTGAACCAGTTGCTTTTTAATAAGAACAACACATAAAGAAAAATGAAACAACTTAGCACATCAACAAAATTATACCTTAGAAATATACAATCCAGTAAAGTACATCTGTTATAAAGTTTGCTCCCAAAACCACCTACATGTGGAAAATGTAATCAGAAAAGGCATAAAAATGATTATGCGCACCTTTAAGATACATCCAAAACTTCTTACTTGGTAAATAATTTGCATTAGGTAACCATTTGCTCCAACTTCTTCTGATGTGTAGTAAGACCTCACAAAAGGGGGATCGACAACACCCACTTCCTCTTCGACTTGTGGGTATCCACTCAGTAATCCAGATTTCTTTCCTTCAAGATTTCTTTAATGGAGAGCCCAGTAGCAGCCTAACATGTGGAGGGAAATAATTTAGCGATGTAAATGACTCAACCCTATTGTCCATGTTTACTGTCCTATCAGGCATGGACTAATTCCATCAACCGGAAAACTAAGTGCACTTTGTTGAGAGGTAATGTTAACAAATATTGCATAAAGGGTGATGGAGAGCAATACCCCAAAATAGACAATAAGCAAAGTGAAACTCCATCTATAGAAACCATTTAAAAAATAGTAAGCTTATCAGAAGTCAAATCATGATATAGATTTTGTGAATTTGAGAATGAAGAGGATTATGTCATCAAATAACTATATAGAACTGCAACATACTATGTGTAGTACTCAAATATGCCATATTCTTTACCATTAGAATTTGGTCACTTGATACCCCTATGTATTGGGCTCATGAGGGTTCCACTTCCATTCTAAGCAAGAGTAAAAGATTACTTCTAGTGCTCAACTAGCTTTTCACTCACAATAAGAGAGGATATCATACTCATGGAGGCCTCAAGTACCACCAAACTCTTACCAATGCCCCATGTAGCTTATTTATTCATCACCTTAATTGATGGCTAATCAAATGACGTTGGTGAGTCTATTGTTGAGTTTGTTCAATCAGTTCGTTCAGCTAGAAGTGCATGGCATAAGTGTTGGAGAGACCTCCCATGTTTGGTGTTGGTATTAGCACTCAGAGCAAACAATTTCCTCCTAGTGAGGGGCTTGATGGTTGGCTAGCTAACTTTGGGGGAAGTCAAGTGCATCCCTCAAAATCCTCTTGTATGGATACAATATCTTTTAGCAAAATACATAACAAGAATCAAATAGTGTTCCAATGCATCAAGCAATTCTTTCTATGTAAATCCATGCATCAAATAAATCTAAGCAAATAGCCATCTGGCATAAGGTATTGTTCAACTTTCAAGTTGTCATGAACCTAAGGTTAGCCTTAATCTATCTCTCTTGAAAAGGACTTAGGCCTTGGGTCCGTCATAACTAGTTGTACTTGATGTACTCTTCCTCTTTGAACTTTTCATTTCTTTTGAGTTCTTATCTTTCCAAGTCTAGGGTCTCTTTACCTATTACCACCTAATTCCTAATCCATAAACTAGGATCCCTTTTGAAGGATCCATTCTAGGGTTTAAAGGTTCCCTTTTGCAAATGAACATTGGGAAAAGTTCTCCCTTCACGATTTCAACTTTCCTTGTATCTTTAACCAAACCTTTCTTGGGCTCCATGAAGAAGATAATATCTAATCTAAATAGTATTTAATCTCTAAGTGAAAAGTAATTTCCTAGCATAATTTCCAATTTAAGGCTCAGGATTTCTTGATTATTCTTGGAAGGGATTTAAATATGGAATAAATGTGAAAATTCTTGTATCGCATCTCTTTTACGCTAGTTTTCCTTGTGTGGCCTCTTCAGTTTCAATTCGAATGCTTAATTTCATAATCTGACACTAACAAGTTTCTAAATAGAGCATTAATAGGTTACCCATTTATTTCTACATGTAAGTTCCATTATTCTTATTGAGACCTTCAGACATATCTATAGGTCCTACTTGATGATTGTGTCCATATATGATTGTAATCCAAGGGCATCTTTGGGTTTGATGTGGTTGGCCATTGGAAACATGCATGCAAGCATTCATGGAGTGTCCTATTAGCATCATTGGCTACTATAGTTGGAAGGTTACTTTCCAACAAGTATCTCACTATAGGGTTCATCCACAAGTTTTTTCCTATCTATTAACATTTCTATGCAACCTTCAATGCCTACAATAAGGCTCTCTCATAAAGGAGGATGCGGGTAGTTGAAGTGTCACAACTCTATAGAAACAGAATTTGTATCCTTTTTCATTAATTTGTCTATATAATGATTTATTAAATTTATTTCATTTGCACTAATTAGATATAAAGAAAAGTGCATTGGAGCTGGCCACTGATGAGTGGTCACAGGTTATGGTGGACCCATGCAATGGGTTAGAGAAAATATAGTTCACACTTCCACCTATATGGCCCGATTGGGCGCCTATGACTAGAACTCACGCATATCAGGGTTAGACTCACACACAGAAATGATTGATGCCTTGAAGTGTGGGCTAGATCCACCATAACAGACAGTTACAATCAACAAGATGGCATGATCATGAAATGCTTGTATAATGTGCATGTGTGGGCTGAAAGCTTGAAATGCACATTTCTTTGCATAGGAAAGTCACATGAAGATTCGGATACCGTTTTTGCGATGTACACGGAAAAAGCTTTCATATGATACCCATATTGGGGGGTCCCTAAATTTTAGGAGATCCCTAAATTTTAGGAGCCTCGAATTAGTCTAAAAATGCTAGTCCTAAAAAATAGGGATGTCATTCTAAAAATAGTAAGTTTTGTACTCTGACTGTGCTTACTAAATTTGGTTGTTTCTATTCTTGATAGTATTCAACCCAAGAAGGAAGGCCATAGAGAAGAGACAAGTGTCAAGACACTTGTCACACAAGTTTCCAAGTGTCCCACCACTTGTCACATCTCATGACATGTGGCTGGACACTTGTCTTGTGCTACTCCATTTTCCCCTTTTGTACTAGCTCTTCCCTCTCCTATAAATAAGAGCTCGTTTTTCTTCATTCAGCATCATTTTTCTTTGTTGTAAACTCATGTACAACACCCACAGATAGCCAGAAACTGGCCTCATCCATCCCCATCATCATCCCCCACTTCTCCATTATCAAATTCCTCCATATTCCCTCTTCTATTACTGTTGTTTTACAGGACAGCAAGCCTGTGCGCACTCGTAACTCATAAACGTTTATTAATTTAATATGCATTTTGCGGAATCACCCGCTATGGAATCACCCATGTACACACTAAATTAATGAAACGCCCGATGCCAGGAGGCATATTCCACGGTGGATTCCGTAAAACCTCACGGAATCCACCGTGGAATATGCCTCCTGGCATCATAACCTCACGGAATCCACCGTGGAATATGCCTCCTGGCATCATATTCATTACAGTACCTCCTTTTCAAGCTCTTTCTTCCATTTTAGCAACAAGAAGCAAGCCCTATCCATGTACTACTGTTCAACGATGGAGAAGGCTGATTTCCCCTTTTTCTTCTCTCATACTATAAACAAATAGATAATGCACGTGTGTTTGTACATCTTTGCATGATCTTGTGAGAGTGAGAATTACTTCTTCTCACTCTCAGGTTGATTGTAACTGAGCTCTTCCCTAAGGGACTTGGGTTGAGCAGAAATACATTTCTTGGGGGGGGGGGGGTTTGCCCATCTTCAACCCTCAATCTTGTCTCCATTACTTTTTCATTTTCATGGCTGTAATTTTGTGAGTAATTTTTAATTTCAGCTTTAAGTGTTCATTCTCTTTTATATTAAATCTCGAAAACAAGCGAATATCATAATTGTTAAGCATACTATGTTGTTCGGGGCGTTTACAGTGGTATCAGAGCTTTGGCTCGGTCCTCACCCGCAACACTAGTAGTGCTTACAATTATAAGTTTGTTTGTTTTCAGCCCTTGCATTGAGTGCTTGAGCATATTTTTTTTTTCTTAAGAGTCTCAATGGATCAGTCGAGTGCTATCCTTCAAGCCATTCAAAGTCTTAGAGAGGAGAATCAACAAATTCGTGACCAACTTCTCAAACTAGAAAAAGTTGAGAATCCCAAAGAATTCAAGGAAAGAAGCCCATCTGCTTCAAGGAGACAAAGCCATACCAATGAAAGGAGCCTATCAAGAAGTCCAACTACTTCTAAGAGGCAGTCCCATTCTACTTCAAGACAAAGAAAGAGATCGTGTCGAAGCTCATCCTCTTCTTCAAAGTCATATGGCGCCTACTCTGATGGACCCTCTTCTAGTAACGAAGAGTCACACCCTTCTCGTGGAAGACCTCATCATCGTCAAAGGCGTCGACATTCTTCACCCTCGTCTCCATGTTCATCCCCATCAAGCACTTCATCATCTTCAACCTCAAGATCTGGGCATGGACGAAGGCATAAGAGGAAGAAGAAGACTAAGTCACTATCTCAACTTGAAAAGAAGATCAAGTTCAGTATGTATGATGGTTCCCGAAATCCTAATCTTCTTCTGAAGTTTATTCGTCAATTTCAAATTTTGTATGGTCGTGACAAGTATAAAGAAAAATAAAAGATTAAGTTTGCAGCTTTACATTTAACCGACTTAGCCCATACTTGGTGGATGGGGTTGGAATATGATCATGCTGCCCCAAAATCATGGCGGTCCTTTGTTCGCATGATACAAAGCCAATTTCTTCCTGTTCATTTCAAAAGAGATGTAAAAATGGAATGGGATCGGCTTTGGCAAAGGAAAATTGAGTCACTTGGTGACTATACCAAGAGATTTTGGGAGCTACTTTTGAAGGTCCAACATTTCAAGAAGATCAGCAGTTCAGAAAAGCTTAGGAAGTTTCAAGGAGGTTTGCATTTTAAACTTCGTACTGCTCTTAATCATTATCATTGTTCTAGTCTCAGGGAACTCATTGACCATGCTGAGACATGGGAAATGGAGCACAATGGCAACAAATCATTCCAAAATAATGATAAGAAGAGAGTAGCTGATGATGAGGAGTATTCAGCCCCAAATGAAGGACAAAAACAGTGGCAAAAGCAGCCATCAAATCAAAAGAAGATGAAGCCCTATGCACCTTCTAATGCTCCTCAATTTCGCTCCAATCTATACCCACAAGCAAATCAACTTTCTGAAGAAGAAAAGCAACGCTTCATGAAAGAAGGGAAGTGCTTTAAATGTGGACAAACAGGCCACATAGCGAAGCAATGTCCAAGCAAGGGACAAAGCAAGGTTTCTGATGACAAGCCTAAGTCGCCAGTGAAAATCAATGCTATCAGTGATGTAGTTGCAAACACAACTCACACTCTAGAGACACACAAATGATTAAAAGCTTGGGGACAGTTGCAAGGTAAGCAAGCACTATTCTTGATAGATCTTGGGGCGAATGAAAATATCATTTCCTTGCAATTAGCTAAAGAGCTTGGATTAAAGAATGAAGAGATGGACACTCCGGCAGAAGTTCGCCAGGCTTTAAATGCTGATGAAGGTGACACAGTGAAGACTGTGATACCCTACATTGGCAAGCTCAAGTTTCAAATTCAAGGCTACAGTGACGAAGATACCTTCTGTATCAGAGACCTTGATGGTTGCGATGTGATTCTTGGTATGCCGTGGAATCATAGAGTAGATTCAACCATCTTCTCTCAGAAAAAGGAGGTAGAACTCACCAACAAAGGCAAGAAGTACGAGATCCAAGCTAGAGTTTCTGGAGACACCATACCTATGGTAAGCCATATGCAAGTCTCTAGAGCAATTAAGGATTGTGTTCAATGTTGTTTGCTTTATGTCACTGATGTAAAAGATAATATGAATGCTGAAAACCAAGAGCGACTTCAGCCCTTGGAAAAATATAAAGATTGTTTTTCGGAAGATCTTCCTTATCAGCTTTCCCCAGAAAGGCCAGAAGACCATCATATTGATATTATCCCGGGCAGTTCTCCTCCTAATATAGCACCATACCGTGTGAGCCGTCCTCAACAAGAAGAAATCAGAAAGCAAGTCAAAGACCTACTCAACCGTGGGCTAATTAGGCCAAGTAGCTCACCATTTTGTTCACCAGTTCTTCTTGTTCAAAAGAAAGATGGCACATTCAGGATGTGCATTGATTATCGAGCCCTCAACAAAATCACTGTGAAGAACCGGTTTCCTATTCCCAGAATTGACGACATTTTGGATCGTCTAGGAGGCTCAAAGGTTTTCAGCCGCATTGATCTAAAGAGTGGTTATCATCAAATTAGGGTAATACCACAAGATGTACACAAAACTGCTTTCCGCACTTCATACGGTCTTCATGAATTCTTGGTGGTTCCTTTCGGATTAACCAATGCACCAGCCACCTTTAATCGAATGATGGAGCGCATCTTTAGAGAGCATCGACAATATGTTGGTATTTTCTTTGATGATATTCTTGTCTTTAGCAAGAATGAAGAGGAGCATCATCAACACTTGGAAATTATTCTATAATTAGTTCAACAAAATCAACTCTTGGTAAATGGTAAAACGAGTGAATTTTTCATGCATAAAATAAATTACCTTGGGCATGTCATATCTTCTGAAGGGATTTAGATGGATCCTGAAAAGATCAGGATAATCCAAGAATGGCCTAATCTTCATGATGTACATGAGGTGCGATCGTTTCTTGGCTTATGCTCTTATTATCGCCGCTTCATCAAGCATTTTGCACATATGGCTTCTCCACTTCACGACCTTACAAAGAAGAAGATCTCTTTCCAATGGAAGGAAAAAGAGAAGGCATCCTTCACAAGGCTGAAAACATCTCTTACTTCTAGACCTCTTCTTATCATTCCAGATCTGGTAAAACCATTTATGGTGGAAGCAGATGCTTGCGGTGGTTGTATTCGTGCAATGCTAAATCAAGAAGGCCATGGTGTAGCCTTTGAAAGCCGCCGTCTAAATGATGTGGAGAAAAGGTATGACATTTATGAAAAGGAGCTCTTAGCGGTAATTCATGCTTTAAAGATATGGAAACATTATCTTTTAGGCAATGAATTCCTTATTAAAACTGATCATCAAAGCTGAAGTATTTCAAGACTCAAAAGCATTTGCAGGAGAAACATGCAAGTTGGGAAAATTTCTTGTCTATGTTGCATTTTCAAATTATGTACACTCAAGGGAAACAAAATGTAGTTGCTAATGCACTTTCTAGAGTGCCTCGCATTGCAACTATTACAGTGGCTCATCATGAAGATTTTCAAACGATGAAGAATAATTATGATGAAGGTACTGATTTTGTAGCAATTTGGTCAAATTTACAGCAAGGAGGTTCTCATTCAGATTATTCCATCAAAGACGGTTACCTTCTCATGAACAATCTCCTTTGTGTCACTCTTCCTGTTCGACAAAAGGTGCTTAAAGAAAGTCATGAACCCCCTTATGCAGGGCATAGAGGGAGGACAACCACTCTAAGTGCAATTGAGCGCTACTTTTATTGGCCAACATTACGAAGAGATACACATAACTTCATTGAGGCTTGTCTTGTATGCCAAAAATCCAAATATGATAGGCAGAAGATTCCAGGATTGTTGCAACCTCTTCCAGTGCCCAAAGATCCATGGGAATCTATCACAATGGATTTCATCTCAGGTATTCCAAGAACACCTCAAGGTCATGATATGATTTGGGTCATAATTGATAGATTCAGCAAACAATCACATTTTATTCCATGTCATAAAACATTGAAATCCGCACAAGCTGCAAGACTTTTCATTCAACATATCTTCAGATTACATGGTATGCCTTCTGAGATCATCTTAGATAGAGACTCCAAATTCACAAGTAACTTTTGGCATGCTTTATTTGAGAGTTTGGGAACCACTTTAAAGTTCTCCTCAGCTTTTCATCCTCAAACTGATGGCCAAACAGAGGTGATGAATCTCACTCTTTTGGATATGTTGAAAGCTTATGTTAGTGAACATAAGTCACAATGGGAGAAATATCTTCCATTATTGGAGTTTTCTTATAACAATACAGTGCACTCATCCACAGGGAAAGCTCCAAATGAAATAGTACTGGGTAAAGTGATTCCTCCTCCAATTATTCGCACTAAAGATAAGATTTTTGCTGCTGATGAGTTTGCTTCAGATTTAAAAACCGCAATGGATCAAGTTCAAGCCACTATCAAAGTTGCCCAAGAGCGACAAAAGAAGCAAGCAGATAAACAAAGAAGACCTTTGGCTTTTGAAAAAGGTCAATATGTCTTGCTAAAGTTTGATTAAAGTAGGCTCAAACAAGGTTCTGGTCAAAATTCATCTTTTCCAAAGCTCTGCAGTAGATACTTTGGACCCTTCAAAGTGATTGAGAAAATAAATGAAGTTTCTTATCGACTTGAGCTTCCTACTCATTGGAAAATACACAATGCTTTTCATGTAAGTTTGCTAAAACCTTACATAGGACCAGAACCAAAGGAACCTATTACTGAAGATCCCCCAGAAGTTGAAGAAACAGAGCAACTCTTGGAACCTGAAAAGATTTTGTTTCTCAGGGATCGAACCACTAGAAGTGGCCTTGTAACACGAAAATTCTTACTAAAATTCAAGAATCTACCCACAACAGATGCACAGTGGGTAGATGAAAAATTCATGAAGGATTACCCAAATATTCTACAGCAATATCAAGAAGCTTTTCAGCTGAGGACAGCTAAATAAAAGCCAGAGGGCTGTCACAACTCTATAGAAACAGAATTTGTATCCTTTTTCATTAATTTATCTATATAATGATTTATTAAATTTATTTCCTTTGCACTAATTAGATATAAAGAAAAGTGCATTGGAGCTGGCCACTGATGAGTGGTCACAGGTTATGGTGGACCCACGCGGTGGGTTAGAGAAAAGATAGTTCACACTTCCACCTATATGGCCCGATTGGGTGCCTATGACTAGAACTCACGCATATCAGGGTTAGACTCGCACACAGAAAGGATTGATGCCTTGAAGTGTGGGCTAGATCCACCAGAACAGACAGTTACAATCAACAAGATGGCATGATCATGAAATTCTTGTATAATGTGCATGTGTGGGCTGAAAGCTTGAAATGCACATTTCTTTGCATAGGAAAGTCACATGAAGATTCGGATACCATTTTTGCGATGTACACGGAAAAAGCTTTCATATGACACCCATATTGGGGGGTCCCTAAATTTTAGAAGATCCCTAAATTTTAGGAGATTCCTAAAGTTTAGGAGCCTCGAATTAGCCTAGAAATGCTAGTACTAAAAAATAGGGATGTCATTCTAAAAATAGTAAGTTCTGTACTTTGATTGTGCTTACTAAATTTGGTTGTTTCTATTCTTGACAGTATTCAATCCAAAAATGAAGGCCATAGAGAAGAGACGTGTCAAGACACTTGTCACACAAGTTTCCAAGTGTCCCACCACTTGTCACATCTCATGACATGTGGCTGGACACTTGTCTTGTGCTACTCCACTTTCCCCTTTTGTACTAGCTCTTCCCTCTCCTATAAATAAGAGCTCGTTTTTCTTCATTCAGCATCATTTTTCTTTGCTGTAAACTCATGTACAGCACCCACAGATAGCCAGAAACTGGCCCCATCCATCCCCATCATCATCCCCCACTTCTCCATTATCAAATTCCTCCATATTCCCTCTTCTATCACTGCTGTTTCACAGGACAGCAAGCCTGTAAATTCATTACAGCACCTCCTTTTCAAGCTCTTTCTTCCATTTTAGCAACAAGAAGCAAGCCCTATCCATGTACTAATGTTCAACGATGGAGAAGGATGATTTCCCCTTTTTCTTCTCTCATACTGTAAAGAAATAAGTTCTTATCATTGCATAATAGATAATGCACGTGTGTTTGTACATCTTTGCATGAACTTGTAAGAGTGAGAATTACTTCTTCTCACTCTCAAGTTGATTGTAACTGAGCTCTTCCCTAAGGGACTTGGATTGAGCAGAAATACAATCCTTCGAGGGGGGGGGGGGGGGAGGTTTGCTCATCTTCAACCCTCAATCTTGTCTCCATTACTTTTTCATTTTTATGGCTGTAATTTTGTGAGTAATTTTTATTTTCAGCTTTAAGTGTTCATTCTCTTTTATATTAAATCTCGAAAACAAGCGAATATCATAATTGTTAAGCATACTATGTTGTTCGGGGCGTTTACAGTGGTATCTATGGTAAGCCATATGCAAGTCTCTAGAGCAATTAAGGATTGTGTTCAATGTTGTTTGCTTTATGTCACTGATGTAAAAGATAATATGAATGCTGAAAACCAAGAGTAACTTTAGCTCTTGTAAAAGTATAAAGATTGTTTTTCGGAAGATCTTCCTTATCAGCTTCCCCCAGAAAGGCCAGAAGACCATCATATTGATATTATCCCGGGCAGTTCTCCTCCTAATATAGCACCATACCATGTGAGCCGTCCTCAACATGAAGAAAAATGGCACATTCAGGATGTGCATTGATTATCGAGCCCTCAACAAAATCACTGTGAAGAATCGGTTTCCTATTCCCAGAATTGACGACATTTTGGATCGTCTAGGAGGCTCAAAGGTTTTCGGCCGCATTGATCTAAAGAGTGGTTATCATCAAATTAGGATAATACCACAAGATGTACACAAAACTACTTTCCGTACTTCATACGATCTTTATGAATTCTTGGTGGTTCCTTTCGGATTAACCAATGCACCAACCACCTTTAATCGAATGATGGAGCAAATCTTTAGAGAGCATCAACAATATGTCGGTACTTTCTTTAATGATATTCTTGTCTTTAGCAAGAACAAAGAGGAGCATCATCAACACTTGGAAATTGTTCTACAATTACTTCAACAAAATCAACTCTTGGTAAATTGTAAAAAGAGTGAATTTTTCATGCATAAAATAAATTACCTTGGGCATGTCATCTCTTCTGAAGGGATTCAAATGGATCCTGAAAAGATCAGGATAATCCAAGAATGGCCTCATCTTCATGATGTACATGAGGTGTGATCGTTTCTTGGCTTATGCTCTTATTACCGCCACTTCATCAAGCATTTTGCACATATGGTTTCTCCACTTCATAACCTTACAAAGAAGAAGATCTCTCACCAATGGAAGGAAAAAGAGAAGGCAGCCTTCACAAGGCTGAAAACAGCTCTTACTTCTGGACCTGTTCTTATCATTCCAGATCTGGTAAAACCATTTATGGTGGAAGCAGATGCTTGCGGTGATTGTATTGGTGCAGTTCTAAATCAAGAAGGCCATGCCGTAGCCTTTGAAAGCTGCCGTCTAAATGATGTGGAGAAAAGGTATGACATTTATGAAAAGGAGCTCTTAGCGGAGGTTCATGATTTAAAGATATGGAAACATTATCTTTTAGGCAATGAATTCCTCATTAAAACTAATCATCAAAGCTTGAAGTATTTCAAGACTCAAAAGCATTTGCAGGAGAAACATGCAAGATGGGAAAATTTCTTGTCTATGTTTCATTTTCAAATTATGTACACTCCAGGGAAACAAAATGTAGTTGTTGCTGATGCACTTTCTAGAGTGCCTCACATTGCAACTATTACAGTGGCTCATCATGAAGATTTTCAAACGATGAAGAATACTTATGATGAAGATACTGATTTTGCAGCAATTTTGTGAAATTTACAGCAAGGAGGTTCTCATCCAGATTATTCCATCAAAGACGGTTACCTTCTCATGAACAATTGCCTTTGTGTCACTCTTCCTCTTCGACAAAAGGTGCTTAAAGAAAGTCATGAACCCCCTTATGCAGGGCATAGAGGGAGGGCAACCACTCTAAGTGCAATTGAGCGCTACTTTTATTGGCCAACATTACAAAGAGATACACATAACTTCATTGAGGCTTGTCTGGTATGCCAAAAATCCAAATGTGATAGGCAGAAGATTCCAGGATTGTTGCAACCTCTTCCAGTACCCAAAGATCCATGGGAATCTATCACAATGGATTTCATCTCAGGTATTCCAAGAACACCTCAAGGTCATGATATGATTTGGGTCATAATTGATAGATTCAGCAAACAATCACATTTTATTCCATGTCATAAAACATTGAAATCCGCACAAGCTGCAAGACTTTTCATTCAACATATCTTCAGATTACATCGTATGCCTTCTGAGATAGTACAGGGTAAAGTGATTCCTCCTCCAATTATTCGCACTAAAGATAAGATTTTTACTGCTGATGAGTTTGCTTCAGATTTAAAAACCGCAATGGATCAAGTTCGAGCCACTATCAAAGTTGCCCAAGAGCGACAAAAGAAGCAAGCAAATAAACGAAGAAGACCTTTGGCTTTTGAAAAAGGTCAATATGTCTTGCTAATGTTTGATAAAAGCAGGCTCAAAAAAGGTTCTGGTCAAAATTCATCTTTCCCACAAAGCTCTCTAGTAGATACTTTGGACCCTTCAAAGTGATTGAGAAAATAAATGAAGTTTCTTATTGACTTGAGCTTCCTACTCATTGGAAAATGCACAATGCTTTTCATGTAAGTTTGCTAAAACCTTACATAGGACCAGAACCAAAGGAACTCATTACTGAAGATCCCCCAGAAGTGGAAGAAACAGAGCAACTCTTGGAACCTGAAAAGATTTTGTTTCTCAAGGATCGAACCACGAGAAGTGGCCTTGTGACACGAAAATTCTTACTAAAATTCAAGATCTACCCACAACAGATGCACAGTGGGTAGATGAAACATTCATGAAGGATTAGTCAAATATTCTACAGCAATATAATGAAGCTTTTCAGCTGAGGACAACTGAATAAAAGCCAAAGGGCTGTCACAACTCTATAGAAACAGAATTTGTATCCTTTTTCATTAATTTGTCTATATAATGATTTATTAAATTTATTTCATTTGCACTAATTAGATATAAAGAAAAGTGCATTGGAGCTGACCACTGATGAGTGGTCATAGGTTATGGTGGACCCACGCGGTGGGTTAGAGAAAAGATAGTTCACACTTCCACCTATATGGCCTGATTGGGCGCCTGTGACTAGAACTCACGCATATCAGGGTTAGACTCGCACACACAAAAGGATTGATGCCTTGAAGTGTGGGCTAGATCCACCAGAACAGACAATTACAATCAACAAGATGGCATGATCATGAAATGCTTGTATAATGTGCATGTGTGGGCTGAAAGCTTGAAATGCACATTTCTTTGCATACGAAGGTCACATGAAGATTCGGATACCATTTTTGCGATGTACACGAAAAAAGCTTTCATATGACACCCATATTGGGGGGTCCCTAAATTTTAGGAGATCCCTAAATTTTAGGAAGTTCCTAAATTTTAGGAGACTTGAATTAGCGTAAAAATGCTAGTCCTAAAAAATAGGGATGTCATTCTAAAAATAGTAAGTGCTGTACTTTGACTGTGCTTACTAAATTTGGTTGTTTCTATTCTTGATAGTATTCAACCCAAAAAGGAAGGCCATAGAGAAGAGACAAGTGTCAAGACACTTGTCACACAAGTTTCCAAGTGTCCCACCACTTGTCACATCTCATGACATGTGGCTGGACACTTGTCTTGTGCTACTCCACTTTCGCCTTTTGTACGAGCTCTTATTTATACTGTAAACGCCCTGAACAATGTAGTATGCTTAACAATTATGATATTCGCTTGTTTTCGAGATTTAATATAAAAGAGAATGAACACTTAAAGCTGAAAATGAAAATTACTCACAAAATTATAGCCATGAAAATGTAAAAGTAATGGAGACAAGATTAAGGGTTGAAGATGGGCAACCCCCCCGGAAGGAATGTATTTCTGCTCAACCCAAGTCCCTTAGGGAAGAGCTCAGTTACAATCAACCTGAGAGTGAGAAGAAGTAATTCTCACTCTCACAAGATCATGCAAAGATGTACAAACTCACATGCATTATCTATTATGCAATGATAAGAACTGATTTCTTTATAGTATGAGAGAAGAAAAAGGGGAAATCAGCCTTCTCCATCGTTGAACAGTAGTACATGGATAGGGCTTGCTTCTTGTTGCTAAAATGGAAGAAAGAGCTTGAAAAGGAAGTGCTGTAATGAATTTACAAGCTTGTTGTCCTGTAAAACAGTAGTGATAGAAGAGGGAATATGGAGGAATTTGATAATGGAGAAGGGGATGATGATGGGGATGGATGGGGCCAATTTCTGGCTATCTGTGGGTGCTGTACATGAGTTTACAGCAAAGAAAAATGATGCTGAATGAAGAAAAACGAGCTCTTATTTATAGGAGAGGGAAGAGCTAGTACAAAAGGGGAAAATGGAGTAGCATAAGACAAGTTTCCAGCCACATGTCATGAGATGTGACAAGTGGTGGGACACTTGGAAACTTGTGTGACAAGTGTATTGACACTTGTCTCTTCTCTATGGCCTTCCTTTTTGGGTTGAATACTGTCAAGAATAGAAACAACCAAATTTAGTAAGCATAGTCAGAGTACAAAACTTACTATTTTTAGAATGACATCCCTATTTTTTAGGACTAACATTTTTAGACTAATTCGAGGCTCTTAAAATTTAGGGACCTCTTAAAATTTAGGGATCTCCTAAAATTTAGGGACCCCCCAATATGGGTGTCATATGAAAGCTTTTTTTGTGTACATCGCAAAAATGGTATCCGAATCTTCATGTGACTTTCCTATGCAAAGAAATGTGCATTTCAAGATTTCAGCCCACATTTGCACATTATACAAGCATTTCATAATCATGCCATCTTGTTGATTGTAACTATCTGTTCTGGTGGATCTAGCCCACACTTCAAGGCATCAATCCTTTCTGTGTGGGAGTCTAACCCTGATATGCGTGAGTTCTAGTCACAGACGCCCAATCGGACCATATAGGTGGAAGTGTGAACTATCTTTTCTCTAACCCATCGCATGGGTCCACCATAACCTGTGACCACTCATCAGTTGGTGCGCAGATCGGATGCTGTACGCTTTCATAATGAATGCCGGAAGGTCCCCAAGAACAATAGAACTCTACTTTTTGCACAAATTACAAGGTAAAAAGCATGAACGACAAGAGCAAGAGACCAATTGGGTGCAATCTCCCCCCATGCCTTGTGTGAGCGCTCCACAAAGCATGTATTTTATGTACTATTGATCTTCAAGTTCAAATAATAGCCCAAATTACAAAAATAGCAAGCTTTTAGCTTTTGAGTTTGCTTTAACACAAAATAGGAATAAAGCTAATGGACGGTGCCCAAAGAGTCTGGCACGCCCAATACAATGTCCAAATAGAAATAACATAATCGTGCGCCCATGCGCATACAAAATAATAATAAATAATCGACGCCTCAATAAATAGGCGTGACAAAATATAGGTGCCATGCCTAAGGTATGCGCCCATCAAAATATAATCCATAAATCGAATACTCGCTATCCTCCAATGCTTTCCTCCACCACTGCTGCTATCTCTACACATCAACTGAAGCATTCACAATCGTTAGTAAAATAATACAATTAAACCGACAAAAGTGAATACCTAGCAGTCTTCAGCTACATAAATAAATCAACTGGTTAGAAAAAAATCCTAACCTTAATTTATTACGAGTGCACACTCTAAACTCATAAACGTTTATTAATTTAATATGCATTTTGCGGAATCACCCGCTATGGAATCACCCATGTACACACTAAATTAATGAAACGCCCGAAAAGGACACGCATCCCCATCAACTTCTCGCACAAAGAATCCACTTTGTGTATGAGACCTGGTCATCAAAGTTTACGGAATCCACCGTAAAACCTCACGGAATCCACCGTGGCATGGAATCCACCGTGAAATATGCCTCCTGGCATCATCAGTGTGGCCAGCTCCAATGCACTTTTCTTTATATCTAATTAGTGCAAATGAAATAAATTTCATTAATCATTATATAGAAAAATTAATGAAAAATGATACAAATTCTGTTTCTATAGAGTTGTGATAGCCCTTTGGCTTTTATTCAGCTATCCTCAGCCTGAAAAGCTTCTTGATATTGCTGTAGAATGTTTAGGTAATCCTTCATGAATTTTTCATCTACCCACTGTGCATCTGTTGTGGGTAGATTCTTGAATTTTAGTAAGAATTTTTGTGTTACAAGGCCACTTCTCGTGGTTCGATCCTTGAGAAACAAAATCTTTTCAGGTTCGAAGAGTTGCTCTGTTTCTTCAACTTCTGGGAGATCTTCAGTAATGGGTTTCTTTGGTTCTGGTCCTATGTAAGGTTTTAGCAAACTTACATGAAAAGCATTGTGTATTTTCCAATGAGTAGGAAGCTCAAGTCGATAAGAAACTTCATTTATTCTCTCAATCACTTTGAAGGGTCCAAAGTATCTACTGGAGAGCTTTGGAAAAGATGAATTTTGACCAGAACCTTGTTTGAGCCTGCTTTTATCAAACTTTAGCGAGACATATTGACATTTTCCAAAAGCCAAAGGTCTTCTTCGCTTATATGCTTCCTTCTTTTGTCGCTCTTGGGCAACTTTGATAGTGGCTGGAACTTGATCCATTGCGGTTTTTAAATCTAAAGCAAACTCATCAGCAGCAAAAATCTTATCTTTAGTGCGAATAATTGGAGGAGGAATCACTTTACCCTGTACTATTTCATTTGGAGCGTTCCCTGTGGATGAGTGCATTGTATTGTTGTTAGAAAACTCCAATAATGGAAGATATTTCTCCCATTGTGACTTATGTTCACTAACATAAGCTTTCAACATATCCAAAAGAGTGAGATTCATCACCTCTGTTTGGCCGTTAGTTTGAGGATGAAAAGCTGAGGAGAACTTTAAAGTGGTTCCCAAATTCTCAAATAAAGCAGGCCAAAAGTTACTTGTGAATTTGGAGTCTCTATCTGAAATGATCTCAGAAGGCATACCATGTAATCTGAAGATATGTTGAATGAAAAGTCTTGCAGCTTGTGCGGATTTCAATGTTTTATGACATGGAATAAAATGTGATTGTTTAATGAATCTATCAATTATGACCCAAATCATATCATGACCTTGAGGTGTTCTTGGAATACCTGAGATGAAATCCATTGTGATAGATTCCCATGGATCTTTGGGCACTGGAAGAGGTTGCAACAATCCTCGAATCTTCTGCCTATCATATTTGGATTTTTGGCATACCAGACAAGCCTCAATGAAGTTATGTGTATCTCTTTGTAATGTTGGCCAATAAAAGTAGCACTCAATTGCACTTAGAGTGGTTGCCCTCCCTCTATGCCCTGCATAAGGGGGTTCATGACTTTCTTTAAGCACCTTTTGTCGAACATGAAGAGTGACACAAAGGCGATTGTTCATGAGAAGGTAACCGTCTTTGATGGAATAATCTGAATGAGAACCTCCTTGCTGTAAATTTGACCAAATTGCTGCAAAATCAGTACCTTCATCATAAGTATTCTTCATCGTTTGAAAATCTTCATGATGAGCCATTGTAATAGTTGCAATGCGAGGCACTCTAGAAAGTGCATCAGCAACTACATTTTGTTTCCCTAGAGTGTACATAATTTGAAAATGCAACATAGACAAGAAATTTTCCCATCTTACATGTTTCTCCTGCAAATGCTTTTGAGTCTTGAAATACTTCAAGCTTTGATGATCAGTTTTAATAAGGAATTCATTGCCTAAAAGATAATGTTTCCATATCTTTAAAGTATGAATTACCGCTAAGAGCTCCTTTTCATAAATGTCATACCTTTTCTCCACATCATTTAGACGGCGGATTTCAAAGGCTACGGCATGGCCTTCTTGATTTAGCATTGCACGAATACAATCACCGCAAGCATCTGCTTCCACCATAAATGGTTTTACCAGATCTGGAATGATAAGAAGAGGTCTAGAAGTAAGAGATGTTTTCAGCCTTGTGAAGGCTGCCTTCTCTTTTTCCTTCCATTGGAAAGAGATCTTCTTCTTTGTAAGGTCGTGAAGTGGAGAAGCCATATGTGCAAAATGCTTGATGAAGCGGCGGTAATAAGAGCATAAGCCAAGAAACGATCGCACCTCATGTACATCATGAAGATGAGGCCATTCTTGGATTATTGTGATCTTTTCAAGATCCATCTGAATCCCTTCAGAAGATATGACATGCCCAAGGTAATTTATTTTATGCATGAAAAATTCACTCGTTTTACCATTTACCAAGAGTTGATTTTGTTGAACTAATTATAGAATAATTTCCAAGTGTTGATGATGCTCCTCTTCATTCTTGCTAAAGACAAGAATATCATCAAAGAAAATACCGACATATTGTCGATGCTCTCTAAAGATGCGCTCCATCATTCGATTAAAGGTGGCTGGTGCATTGGTTAATCCAAAAGGAACCACCAAGAATTCATAAAGACCGTATGAAGTGCAGAAAGCAGTTTTGTGTACATCTTGTGGTATTACCCTAATTTGATGATAACCACTCTTTAGATCAATGCGACTGAAAACCTTTGAGCCTCCTAGATGATCCAAAATGTCGTCAATTCTGGGAATAGGAAACCGATTCTTCACAGTGATTTTGTTGAGTGCTCGATAATCAATGCACATCCTGAATGTGCCATCTTTCTTTTGAATAAGAAGAACCAGCGAACAAAATGGTGAGCTACTTGGCCTAATTAGCACACGGTTGAGTAGGTCTTTGACTTGCTTTCTGATTTCTTCTTGTTGAGGACGGCTCACACGGTATGGTGCTATATTAGGAGGAGAACTGCCCGGGATAATATCAATATGATGGTCTTCTTGCCTTTCTGGGGGAAGCTAATAAGGAAGATCTTCCGAAAAACAATCTTTATACTTTTCCAAGAGCTGAAGTCGCTCTTGGTTTTCAGCATTCATATTATCTTTTACATCAGTGACATAAAGCAAACAACATTGAACACAAT
This sequence comes from Lygodium microphyllum, assembly GCF_053477565.2. Lineage (NCBI taxonomy): Eukaryota > Viridiplantae > Streptophyta > Polypodiopsida > Schizaeales > Lygodiaceae > Lygodium > Lygodium microphyllum. The sequence continues at coordinate 21,931,187 of NC_141157.1, forward strand.
CCTTAATTGCTCTAGAGACTTGCATATGGCTTACCATAGGTATGGTGTCTCTAGAAACTCTAGCTTGGATCTCGTACTTCTTGCCTTTGTCGGTGAGTTCTACCTTCTTTTTCTTAGAGAAGATGGTTGAATCTACTCTATGATTCCCGGGCATGCCAAGAATCACATCCCAACCATCAAGGTCTCCGATACAGAAGGTATCTTCGTCGCTGTAGCCTTGAATTTGAAACTTGAGCTTGCCAATGTAGGGTATCACAGTCTTCACTATGTCACCTTCATTAGCATTTAAAGCTTGGCGAACTTCTACCGGAGTGTCCATCTCTTTATTATTTAATCCAAGCTCTTTAGCTAATTGCAAGGAAATGATATTTTCATTCGCCCCAAGATCTATCAAGAATAGTGCTTGCTTACCTTGCAACTGTCCCCAAGCTTTTAATAATTTGCGCGTCTCTGGAGTGTGAGTTGTGTTTGCAACTACATCACTGATAGCATTGATTTTCACTGGCAACTTAGGCTTGTTGTCAGAAACCTTGCTTTGTCCCTTGTTTGGACATTGCTTTGCTATGTGGCCTGTTTGTCCACATTTAAAGCACTTCCCTTCTTTCATGAAGCGTTGCTTTTCTTCTTCGGAAAGTTTCTTTGCTTGTGGGTATAGATTGGAGTGAAATTGATGAGCATTAGGAGGTGCATAAGGCTTCATCTTCTTTTGATTTGATGGCTGCTTTTGCCGCTGTTTTTGTCCTTCATTTGAGGCTGAATACTCCTCATCATCAGCTACTCTCTTCTTATCATTCTTTTGGAATGATTTGTTGCCATTGTGCTCCATTTCCCATGTCTCAGCATGGTCAATGAGTTCCCTGAGACTAGAACAATGATAATGATTAAGAGCAGTACGAAGTTTAAAATGCAAATCTCCTTGAAACTTCCTAAGCTTTTCCGAACTGCTAATCCTCTTGAAATGTTGGACCTTCAAAAGTAGCTCCCAAAATCTCTTGGTATAGTCACCAAGTGACTCATTTTTCCTTTGCCAAAGCCGATCCCATTCCATTTTTACATCTCTTTTGAAATGAATAGGAAGAAATTGGCTTTGTATCATGCGAACGAAGGACCGCCATGAGTTTACAACAAAGAAAAATGATGCTGAATGAAGAAAAACAAGCTCTTATTTATAGGAGAGGGAAGAGCTAGTACAAAAGGGGAAAATGGAGTAGCACAAGACAAGTGTCCAGCCACATGTCATGAGATGTGACAAGTGGTGGGACACTTGGAAACTTGTGTGACAAGTGTCTTGACACTTGTCTCTTCTCTATGGCCTTCCTTTTTGGGTTGAATATTGTCAAGAATAGAAACAACCAAATTTAGCAAGCACAATCAGAGTACAGAACTTACTATTTTTAGAATGACATCCCTATTTTTTAGGACTAGCATTTTTAGGCTAATTCAAGGCTCCTAAAATTTAGGAACCTCCTAAAATTTAGGAATCTCCTAAAATTTAGGGACCCCCCCAATATGGGTGTCATATGAAAGCTTTTTCCGTGTACATCGCAAAAATGGTATCCGAATCTTCATGTGACTTTCCTATACAAAGAAATGTGCATTTCAAGATTTCAGCCCACACATGCACATGTCTGTTCTGGTGGATCTAGCCCACACTTTAAGGCATCAATCCTTTCTGTGTGCAAGTCTAACCCTGATATGCGTGAGTTCTAGTCACAGGCGCCCAATCGGGCCATATAGGTGGAAGTGTGAACTATCTTTTCTCTAACCCACCGCGTGGGTCCACCATAACCTGTGACCACTTATTAATGGCCAGCTCCAATGCACTTTTCTTTACATCTAATTAGTACAAAGGAAATAAATTTAATAAATCATTATATAGACAAATTAATGAAAAAGGATACAAATTCTGTTTCTATAGAGTTGTGACAGCCCTCTAGCTTTTATTCAGCTGTCCTCAGCTGAAAAGCTTCTTGATATGGTTGAAGAATGTTTGGGTAATCCTTCATGAATTTTTCATCTACCCACTGTGCATCTGTTGTGGGTAGATTCTTGAATTTTAGTAAGAATTTTCGTGTCACAAGGCCACTTCTCGTGGTTTGATCCTTGAGAAACAAAATCTTTTCAGGTTCCAAGAGTTGCTCTCTTTCTTCAACTTCTGGGGGATCTTTACTAATGGGTTCCTTTGGTTCTGGTCCTATGTAAGGTTTTAGCAAACTTACATGAAAAGCATTGTGTATTTTCCAATGAGTAGGAAGCTCAAGTCGATAAGAAACTTCATTTATTTTCTCAATCACTTTGAAGGGTCCAAAGTATTGAGAGCGGAATTTAGGTGACGGGAAGTGCTTAAAAATAGCAAAAAATTATGAAGATCAAGGGAAAAATATTCACTGTCAAAGGCGGCGGCTCGATCTAGGACGATTTTAAGCGCCAAAGTGCTTTAAAGGCGCCCGAGCGACACTTGTTGATTTTTCATAATTTTTCAGACAGTCGTGCGGGTTGACACAAGCTACTGGCCAATGCGGGATGCTAAGCCGGACGCCCAGGATTTTTCAGAGCTCGATTCCGAGTCCGGACGGGGAAATGGCCAAGAAACCGGTCAAGATACGAAGAGGTGGACAAAATTTGGCCCAAATGAGTAAGTGACTCTTGGGAGCCCAACATTTTATGCCAATTGACAAGAGATGCATGAAAAAAAAACGTGGGATGAGGGAGAAGAAGGCGCCATCAGACTGCGCCGAAAAATGCGCTAGAGAGAGGAGAAGGCAATCTTCAGCCTGCACACAACCCCCCCATCTGACAATGGCCCTTGCCTACACTCCGTATGCTGATCATATCGCCGCCCTTCGCCCGTCGAATGATGGCCTGGTTTGAAATTTTTGATTCTAGTCTTTCTCTCTCCTCCCTCTCTCTCTCCTAAGAGGCAGTTCATGTGTGGGAAGGAGCAATGAAGAAAGAATGATGGAGGCTTGTCCGGCATGGACCGGATTGCTCCACGGGCTGAGAATGGTGATTTGTGATGATGCTGGACATGAAGTGTTGCTGTTTTCCAAATCTACAGCCATGGAAAAAAAAACCCGAAACACGCGTTTAAGCGGTAAACTAAAAAAAATTACAAAGAAAATTTAGTGTTTTATGCTTTTGATTGATGGAATGCCGTTCATATGGACTAAGATTTGATTATGCTGCTGATTCTTCTGAGTTCTTACTGTTTATAACCAGAAATTATGAAAAACATGCATTTCATGGCTCGAAATAATGTCAAGAAACCCGAAAACGCATGAAAAATGGGGAAAAACAAGGGTTTTGGGCATATAAATGGGGAAAACCGTCGATACACATCAACTAATCTTTCAATTTTTTGCAAATGAACTAAGGGCCACAGCCCACAAACTGGTTTTCATTTTCAGCAATTTAAAAAATACAAGAAAATGAAGAAAATGGCGGGAAAATGATAAAAAAACCATGAAAAATAGGGGAAAAATACATTTGGGGCTACGAAAAATATAGAAAAATAGGATTTATGTTTGTTGATGTATAGCAAGGCTAGGGCATGAAGTTATGCTTCAGTTCAGCCTTGTTTATATGTTTTAGTGCGTGTTTCCTTCCTTTCTCCACATAAAATGACAAGGAAACCCTGAAGAAATGAATGCAATGATGCCCTATAAACGGGGAAGGGTAGAGTTGTGGAAAAAATGGTTAAATGCCGCTGAGCATGAGGGATAATTTGCTGATTTTATATGCATTGCATCTAGGATGGAATAATAATGATAAAAAATTAAAACCTAGTAGCACGAAGATCACTTCGGTGCTAGGTGTTGCAGTGAAGCACAAAGCGGTTAGAAAGAAAAGCATGAAAGAGATGTTTTGCACTTGCACGCTGCTGGTTTTTAAAATGTTTGAGCACTAGGCATCCACCTCTTGGCATGATCATTTAGAGGAAATTAAAAGTATCAAAGTTAGCTCCTGGACATGCATAGCAATTGTTTTCAGTAGGCCTTTGACCCACCGTTGAGAGGCAGTGAGGTTCCTATGCTGTAGGCTAGTCGTGGGATCATAAAGGGGAAGTCAAGTAAGGACAATGGTATATTCCTGGATACGTTTATTTGGTACCTTGAGCGACGTTTGTGCGAAATGTCTAAATGTTGAGCGGCGCATCGAGGGGCCAATCCCCAAGGTGTAGGAGAGTCGCAGAGGGTTGACGGCATTCAGCCGTAGGAGGAACCCCATGTGTATGTGATTCGAGCCTTTTGGCTATGTGAAAGGGACTCCCTCTGAGGAGCAATATTGGGTTAGGATCAGTTGGACTGCAACGTATTACAAACGCAATGTTTAGGAAGGCAGAGATTTTGATAGACGCTCCTGGCCGCGAGGCCGAGGGGTCCGGCTAGTGCATGAGCCAGTGCCGGCCCGTTTTTAGGTCCATCAGTGGTGCGTTTGCCGGGAGCTGCTTAAAAGTGGCGGTTCTCGAATCCTGGTTGTTTAAGGACCAACTAGCAGTTTATGCCAGAGGATACTGAGCTTGACCCGTTATTTATTGATAAGCATCGTCTAGCAGAAATCCAAAAGCAAGAAAGAGACGAAAGAGCTAGGCGACGTGCTGAAATTTTTAGGAGATATTCCCCTAAGCGTAGCGGTGCTGAACCCTTACGAGGGAGTGGATCTAGTGGTCTTAGTACCACAAGCAATAAGTTAGGAGAAGGTGGAAGCTCTAGTGCTCCCCTTCCTTCCATAAGCCAGTCCACGTCAAGTACGGGAGGTGTAACCCCACTGGTCCCTATTCCTAGTGCAAATCCAATCCTCGTCATGGCGCAGCCTATTGCAATTCCAGCAGGAACGACGGATTTGCCGGCTCTAGGTTACCCGCTACCCATTTTTAATGGGCTAGTTGAGGAAGATGCGGAACTCCACATTAGGGAGTTTCAAAAGTTGATGTTTAACTGTCGCATTCAAGAGGAAGGACATTTAATGATGTTCTTCAACATGACTCTCAAAGGAAGAGCCGCTATATGGTATCATGGTTTAGAAGCCGGAACCATATTGAACATTGATGCATTTTATGGAGCTTTTCGAAGGGAGTTTGCCCCTGAAAGGGGTGGGCAATATTGGTTGCGTGTACTCAACGTGACCCGCCAAGATCCACACGAGGATATTCGTGCTTATGCGAAGAAGATAAAAGAGGTCTTCCGTAAGTTGGACACCTCTATCCCTATCCCCGCAGCTGCCCAATTGCAATATTTCCTACATGGTTTGGACTTTAATATCCAATTGCAGTTGAGTAGTGTTCCCTTGGGGGATATAGATACTGCCATTACACGAGCACAAGAGGTGGAATCCCGACTGCAAGCAGCCTATGCTTCTCGAGGCAATTCGAATATGGGTTTAGTATTGGGAAATAATATGGCAATAGCCAATGGCAGTAGTGGCCAAGGGATAGCGATGGCTAACCCTAATGGGAGAGGGAACATGATACATAATGTCCCTTTATTACCAGCTCCCCCTAGCATGTCGATGCCGACGGGCAGTCAAATGGCTCCAAATGGTGGAGGCCAGGCGGTCAATCCTAATACCATGCCTGTGACTCAACAACCTGTGCCTAATCGAATTGTTAGGCCGATGGAGCGACATGGTAATGACCAAGGCTATGAGTCGAGTTCTTCCAATGTTCTTGGCGAGGTTAAGGACATGATGAAGCATTATACTGACATGATTACGGAGCAGTATCGACAAATAGCTGTTGATGTCAACTTCCTTAAAAAACAACAAAATTTAATAGGAAGTAGATACCCGGAGGAGGGTGCACCGTCGAGGTTTAGTTGCAAATGGTGTGGCAGGCAGCACTATCCAAGGAATTGCCCAAATGTTAAGTGCGACATTTGTGGAAAATCTGGCCATTTAGCAGCTACTTGCTGGAGTAAGATTAGTTCCCTCCAGCGAGGTAGTCGGCAACCCGGGCCTGTTAATCATCGTGCCCAAGGAAATGATCCCCAGCGAGAGGACGGGCCTAAACAAATACTTCAACGACCAAAGACTACAGTGGAGGAGCTACCAAGTGGTAGTGGGGTTAGTTTGATTGAGGCTGTACGCGTTAATGATGCTGAAACCTCTAATCTACGAGCTGTCCTTACAAGAGGTCAAAAGGGTAGAGAAGCCGACAAGGATAAGCCTGTCGACGGAAACCCTAAACAAGGCGACAAAGGAACGCAAGTTTTGGATCCTGCCCTAGAAGGGGGACCTTTGAAGCCCGTAGAGAGTAAAGCCGATAAGGAAGCACCAAAGAAGAAGGTGAAAGTTAAGAAAGAGGCAATAAAGCCAGTTCAGCGACCTAAAGAGTGGATGGTTTGGCGTGAAAAGCGAGCTCTATCGAACTATCATGAATTCGATTTGGCGGGCTCTCTTTGCGAAGTCAAGCCGGATGTGAACCTTTTGCAGCTTATTAAGCTTTCCCCAGGAGTACGCAAGGAATTTAGAAAGATCCTACGTACCGGGTATATCGTAGAACCTTTGGGTATTGCGCGAGTTGGTGATGACTGGTTCGAGCATGCTGAGAAGCATTGCCCAAGGGTTGCAGCCTATGTCGATGGGATATTAGTAGATTATGCTATTGTCGACACGGGATCATCTGTTAACATTATGAGTTCTGAACTGATGGAAAGGTTAGGTCTTGCGATTCAGAAAGATACCTCCACAATCCTCAGAATGGCAGATGACAGTTTGAGACAGCCGGAAGGCTGCATTACTAAGGTCCATGTCACTGTTGCAAATGTAGAATGCATGTTGGATTTTAGGGTGATTCGTTTTGCAGGGCGGCCAAGTTACCAAGTATTACTTGGACGACCTTGGATCTTGCAAGCAGATTGCCAAGTAGATATACCCGCCGGTCGATTGATATTTGGCAGAGGTGCCCAGCGTGTGGTGGTTGATGCTTATCCTGAGTCCCCGCAGAGTGAGAGAGCTCCTCTATCTTCTACAGAATTGGAGACATTAGAAGATTTATCTGCTAGTGAGACATCATCGAGTGATGAGTCCAAAGAGGGATCCACCACGGAGGACATCTATCAGATCACTTTGAACGAGCCGATAGAGGGCCAAGAGCGCATAAGAGATGCAGATGTTATCGAGCTAGACCTTGGTACGCTTGGTGATTCGCGGCCAATCAAATTAGGCTCTATGCTCAGCACAGCAGAAAGGGAGGACTACGTGGCCTTGATCCAGGAATTCTGTGATATTTTTGCCTGGAGTTATGATGAGTTGAGAGGCATTCCTCCTAGTCTTGCTGTTTATACAATTCCGTTGAAAGAGGGCAGTCGTCCTGTGCGGCAGAAAGTAAGGCGTATGCCTTTCGAATTGAGGGACGGGCTGTTTGAAGAGTTACAGAAGCTTCGAAAAGCGGGTTTGATTTTTCCTGTGCAACACACGGAATGGTGTTCGCCAGTTGTGATTAGAAAGAAGAAGAATAATCAGATCCGTTTATGTGTAGACTTTAGGGAGCTGAATAAGCAGACAGTTAAGGACTACTACCCATTGCCATTTATTGACCAGATTTTGGATCAATTAGCGGGTAGGGAGATATATTCATTTATGGATTGCTTTGCAGGATATAACCAAATGGCAATTGCAGAAGAGGACAAGTTGAAAACAACTTTTATCACTGTATTTGGCACTTTTGCTTACCACGTGATGGCTTTTGGTTTATGCAATGCGCCTGGTTTGTGGCAACGAACAGCCGATAAGACATTCGGTGACATATCCCCTGAAGAGTTGAGGGTGTTTATTGATGACTTAGGGGCCGCCATCGTGAGAGAAAGGCAGTTGATCATTTTGAGAAAATGCTTTGAGCGCTGTAGACAATTTTGCATCGCCCTAAACCCACGGAAGTGTGCTTTTGGAGTACCTTATGGGCTATTGCTGGGCCATGTGGTCAGTTCGGTAGGAATTGCGACAGACCCCGAGAAGGTCAAAGTTATAGTTGCCATGGGTCCACCACGCACTCCGAAAGAGGTTCATAGCTTTCTGTCTTCGGTTGGTTACTACCGTAGATTCATTAACGCCTTAGCAGAAAGAACGTTGCCGCTTACAAATTTATTGTCCTTTAGCTATTCGTTTGTATGGGGTGACCCTTGCAAGGTAGCATTCGAGGATGTGAAACAAGAGCTAGCAAGAGCGCCCGTTTTAAAAGCACCTAAAAGAGGTGAGGTGTTCTATATATTCTCAGCAGCCACCATGTATAGTATCAGCTGCTGTTTAGCCCAATTTTGGGAAGAAAAGTGGTACCACCCGATTGCTTTTGCTAGTCGGAAGCTGGGGGTATCCGAAATCAATTACACCTACATGGAGAAGCTGTGTCTAGCGATGGTCTTTGGGACCAAGAAGTTCAGGCATTACATTCTCTATGAGAAAGTCGTGCTTTATACGAAGGCGGAGGGACTTCGACTATTGATGAATAAGTTACAGCCGCCTGATCGTTTAGCGAAGTGGTTGATCACTTTGTAGGAATTTGATTATGAAATCAAGAGTAAGCCACCAAGGTTGCAAGGCATCGTGGAATGTCTAGTGGACTTTGGGGAGCCGAAAGAATCTGTGGCTGAAGGTAGTGACATGGAGATGATATTTAAAATAGATACGGCATCTATTCCCTCCTGGTATGCTGCAATAACGCATTATTTATCAACAGGAGAGGCGGGATCCGAACTATCTAAGGCTGAGAAAAGGAAAATTAAGCAGCAAGCGTTAAAGTTTGCCTTGATCGCAGGTACATTATATCGGCAAGGGGTTGATGATATCTATCGCCGATGTGTGATGCCTGACGAGGTGCCATTCATTTTGGAGGAGTGCCATGATTCTGCTTGCGGTGGCCATTTTGCTGGACGGCTTACAGCACAAAAGGCTTTAAGAGCAGGTTATTGGTGGCCTGCCATCTTCCAGGATGCGTTTGCGTATGTTAAGCGATGCGATATTTGCCAACGACATGATAGTCGAGAGAATAGGAAACGACCACTCACCCCTATTATGGCGATACTTCCATTTGAGAAGTGGGGAATAGACTTTGTGGGTCCTATTACTCCGTCATCGACTACGCAAAAGCGGTACATCATTGTAGCAACTGACTACTTCACAAAGTGGTCAGAAGCACGAGCAACAAGGAAAGATGATGCTAAAGAAACTGCTAGTTTCCTTTTAGAGCAGATAATATGCCGGTTTGGTCCGCCGAAAGAATTAGTGTCGGACCGTGGAACCCATTTCCTGAATAAGGTGATCAAAGGTTTGACAGAGTTGTGGAATATCAAGCATAACAAGACAACCCCCTATAACCCGCAAGCCAATGGGCAAGTTGAAAGCACCAACAAGCAGCTTGTGGGCATCCTGTCCAAAATTGTGTCGGAAAAGAAACGGGATTGGGATAAAAAGTTATACGTGGCAGTGTGGGCCTATAATACGACTTTCAAACGAGCCACTGGCCATACCCCGTTCAAGTTAGTATATGGGGAGGAGTGTGTCTTGCCTTTAGAGATTGAGCTGCCGACTATTCGGTTCGCCATCAATCATTCTTTGAGCGATGAAGATGCTCTTTTTGAGCGCTTGACGACACTGGCACATTTAGATGAGCTTAAGTTGCAGAGCTTATTGCACCAAGAAGTGGCGAAGCGCCGAATGAAGAAGCTACACGACCTCAAAGCCAAGAAATACACCTTCAAGAAAGGACAGCTTGTTCTGTATTATGATGCACGACGTGAATTATTCCCAAGCAAGCTAGAACCCAAATGGGATGGGCCCTATAAGATCGTTAGAATAGGAAATAATAAATCTACAATGCTGTTAGCTGACCTTGAGGGGATAGAATTTAAAAATAAGGTTAACCTTAATAAGATTAAACCTTATTACTTCTGATTGTACTAATGCTATGACTGCCTTACAGGTCTAGGCAAGATTGATCAAACATCTGCAAGGAAATCGTGATAGAGGTTGATGGGTCGTCTGATCCCTTACTTAGAACACCCATATTTAGAACAGAGATATCATCAGGGAAAGCTCATTTGGTGGAGCAAAGGATACAAGGTGATTGAGCAAGAAGGCGGGACATTTATTTGGGAAATCACGGTCTTCTGCCATCACTGCCTACAAATTTTGACGAGCATCCCTGTCGAATTCAATGATGATGGAGGGATGGAGCCTACAGTCCACCCGTTGAATATGCTGAATTTCGATTACCATAATTACGAGTAGAGTTCAGGATGGCAGGATATGTAAACCCTTTATGGACGTATACCTTGTACTTTGATGGGGCGTCCAGGGGTGCATGCAAAAAAGGAAGTGTAGGAGTTGTCATCCGAGACCCCCGACGACGCATTGTCATGAAGTTAGCTGCTTATCTCGGGGCGAATTTTACCAATAATATGGCAGAATACAAAGCCCTGATCATGGGTTTGAATATTGCAAAAAAGGGTGGTATCCGCCAGTTGTTGATAAAAGGGGACTCTCAGTTGGTTTTAAATCAACTCAATGGGACGTACATGGTGCGGAACCCGATCCTTTGTATGTACCATCATACTGCCATAGCCCTGCTAGACGAATTCGATAGAGTGTCTTTTCAGCTGATTCCACGGAATTGGAATCAGTTTGCCGATTCATTGGCTAATCTTGCGTATGAAGAGGACCTCTTCTTTAATTGTGGCCCTTGTCCCGATATATCTATTGATGGTGAGACAGGACCTGGTCGTTTGTGGGGTATGCTTTCTGAACATGCCCTCTTTGGCAGACGATGGTTGATTTGGGTGATGCAGAGGGTAAGCGAGACTCATCTACCTTTATTATCTCGGACCCATAGACTGATTCGACGACATGTGATGCGAACACCTCTTGCGATATACGCAGGAGGGATAGGTCATAATTTAATGCACCTAGTTTAGGGCTATGCGCCTTTGTTCCCCTGGGAATAGTATGCTTTGATGTCTATCATGGTCGTTTCCAGGAGGATGTTATGCATAGTATTGTTTTATTTCATTAGGCCAAGAGGGCCGATACAGTTTAGTAGCAAAGTCATGTCTGATTTCATTAGGCCAAGAGGGCCATTTCCCTGTCTAGTGCGGGTGCGTTTAATTGGATTTTTGTTTAGTGTTGTGCTGGACAGGTTTCGCGGGTTGTGGAATTTTGTGGAGCCTGGAGGAGCCTTTGCTGCGATGGAAGCTTCTTGTGGCCACTCCAGGTGATATTTCTCCTTTACGAGTACCTTTCTTTCCTGTTATATGTGTATTTGTACTTGTCGAGGGGATCTATTTTTTTTGGGGACAAAACCAAGGCCTGAAGTCCCAGGTTTAGGCTAAGTATGTTTGAGGGAGGTCGGAGTAGTCATTGCCTCCTGTAAAGACATTGTTAGACATTGAAAGACCTGTTTTAGAAGGAAGTCCTAGTGGCCCTGTCCTGCTAACCTGCTAGGCAGCCGTTCTAGGAGTTCTTGTCAGTAGTGAGGCAGTTAGAGAAGCCTGCTAGAAGATAATAATAATGATGCCAAGAAATCCTGAATATCCCAAAAGATGAATATAAATGCGAAGGTGTGTAAAAAGGGGTTCTAACCCCTATCAATGAAAAGAAAAGAAATGAAAATATATAAGCAGTTGCTCATTGCCTTGCGAAGGCCTGGTAGGTTCCTGGGGACGAGTCAGACCCGGGGCCGATACCTTGTCTTCCTAGGGGTGGCTTCTTGCTGGAAAAATAATATCACAACCAGGAAGGTTGGAGCGAAAATAAAAGTGAGCGTTAGAAAAGGATTAAGTGTCGCCTTGCGAGGGCTTGGTAGGTTCTTGGGTGCCGAGACAGGTCCTGAGACCGATGCCCTGTCTTCCTTGGGTCACTACGCTCAGCTCCCTCCTTTTTACATGCCCAAGTATGTTCACCCAATACAAATCCCAAAAGAAGAAATACACTGAATGAAAATATCCTTTGATCAGGCTATAGGAGTCCTCGCCTTGTAGGAGCTCCTAGTTGCGTTGTCTTTAGTTGGTCAGTAGTTCAGACTACCACTTAGGGCAACCTCTTTGACAGTTCTTTTTAGTTTGGCTATGTTGGAGCAGCTGGTTAGTGACTCACTTCGGATCTTCTATTAGATGATGCTAGGCCTACTCCTTGTGGATGTCATGCCTTGGTTCTGTCTAGGGGTAGGGGGAGCATTGTGCTGAGTTTTCTGATGATAATTGTTTTGTATCAGTTTGATGCTTCTTTGGTTGTTTATGTGCAGATATGTTCGTGGGTTCGACGGGCTGAGTCGCCCTATCCCGTGGTCGCCAATGAGAGCGGAATTTAGGTGACGGGAAGTGCTTAAAAATAGCAAAAAATTATGAAGATCAAGGGAAAAATATTCACTGTCAAAGGCGGCGGCTCGATCTAGGACGATTTTAAGCGCCAAAGTGCTTTAAAGGCGCCCGAGCGACACTTGTTGATTTTTCATAAATTTTTAGACAGTCGTGCGGGCTGACACAAGCTACTGGCCAATGCGGGATGCTAAGCCGGACGCCCAGGATTTTTCAGAGCTCGATTCCGAGTCCGGACGGGGAAATGGCCAAGAAACCGGTCAAGATACGAAGAGGTGGACAAAATTTGGCCCAAATGAGTAAGTGACTCTTGGGAGCCCAACATTTTATGCCAATTGACAAGAGATGCATGAAAAAAAAACGTGGGATGAGGGAGAAGAAGGCGCCATCAGACTGCGCCGAAAAATGCGCTAGAGAGAGGAGAAGGCAATCTTCAGCCTGCACACAACCCCCCCATCTGACAATGGCCCTTGCCTACACTCCGTATGCTGATCATATCGCCGCCCTTCGCCCGTCGAATGATGGCCTGGTTTGAAATTTCTGATTCTAGTATTTCTCTCTCCTCCCTCTCTCTCTTCTAAGAGGCACTTCATGTGTGGGAAGGAGCAATGAAGAAAGAATGATGGAGGCTTGTCCGGCATGGACCGGATTGCTCCACGGGCTGAGAATGGTGATTTGTGATGATGTTGGACATGAAGTGTTGCTGTTTTCCAAATCTACAGCCATGGAAAAAAAAACCCGAAACACGCGTTTAAGCGGTAAACTAAAAAAAATTACAAAGAAAATTTAGTGTTTTATGCTTTTGATTGATGGAATGCCGTTCATATGGACTAAGATTTGATTATGCTGCTGATTCTTCTGAGTTCTTACTGTTTATAACCAGAAATTATGAAAAACATGCATTTCATGGCTCGAAATAATGTCAAGAAACCCGAAAACGCATGAAAAATGGGGAAAAACAAGGGTTTTGGGCATATAAATGGGGAAAACCGTCGATACACATCAACTAATCTTTCAATTTTGTTGCAAACGAACTAAGGGCCATAGCCCACAAACTGGTTTTCATTTTCAGCAATTTAAAAAATACAAGAAAATGAAGAAAATGGTGGGAAAATGATAAAAAAACCATGAAAAATAGGGGAAAAATACATTTGGGGCTACGAAAAATATAGAAAAATAGGATTTATGTTTGTTGATGTATAGCAAGGCTGGGGCATGAAGTTATGCTTCAGTTCAGCCTTGTTTATATGTTTTAGTGCGTGTTTCCTTCCTTTCTCCACATAAAATGACAAGGAAACCCTGAAGAAATGAATGCAATGATGCCCTATAAACGGGGAAGGGTAGAGTTGTGGAAAAAATGGTTAAATGCCGCTGAGCATGAGGGATAATTTGCTGATTTTATATGCATTGCATCTAGGATGGAATAATAATGATAAAAAATTAAAACCTAGTAGCACGAAGATCACTTCGGTGCTAGGTGTTGCAGTGAAGCACAAAGCGGTTAGAAAGAAAAGCATGAAAGAGATGTTTTGCACTTGCACGCTGCTGGTTTTTAAAATGTTTGTGCATTAGGCATCCACCTCTTGGCATGATCATTTAGAGGAAATTAAAAGTATCAGAGTTAGCTCCTGGACATGCATAGCAATTGTTTTCAGTAGGCCTTTGACCCACCGTTGAGAGGCAGTGAGGTTCCTATGCTGTAGGCTAGTCGTGGGATCATAAAGGGGAAGTCAAGTAAGGACAATGGTATATTCCTGGATACGTTTATTTGGTACCTTGAGCGACGTTTGTGCGAAATGTCTAAATGTTGAGTGGCGCATCGAGGGGCCAATCCCCAAGGTGTAGGAGAGTCGCAGAGGGTTGACGGCATTCAGCCGTAGGAGGAACCCCATGTGTATGTGATTCGAGCCTTTTGGCTATGTGAAAGGGACTCCCTCTGAGGAGCAATATTGGGTTAGGATCAATTGGACTGCAACGTATTACAAACGCAATGTTTAGGAAGGCAGAGATTTTGATAGACGCTCCTGGCCGCGAGGCCGAGGGGTTGTCTTGCGCATAGTGACGAGGTCCGGCTAGTGCATGAGCCAGTGCCGGCCCGTTTTTAGGTCCAGCAAGTATCTATTGGAGAGCTTTGAAAAAGATAAATTTTGACCAGAACCTTGTTTGAGCCTGCTTTTATCAAACTTTAGCAAGACATATTGACCTTTTTCAAAAGCCAAAGGTCTTCTTCGTTTATCTGCTTGCTTCTTTTGTCGCTCTTGGGCAACTTTGATAGTGGCTTGAACTTGATCCATTGCAGTTTTTAAATCTGAACCAAACTCATCAGCAGGTAGAAATCTTATCTTTAGTGCAAATAATTGGAGGAGGAATCACTTTACCATGTACTATTTCATTTGCAACTTTGCCTGTGGATGAGTGCACTGTATTGTTGTAAGCAAACTCCAATAATGGAAGATATTTCTCCCATTGTGACTTATGTTCACTAACATAAGATTTCAACATATCCGAAAGAGTGAGATTCATCACCTCTGTTTGGCCGTCAGTTTGAGGATGAAAAGATGAGGAGAATTTTAAAGTGGTTCCCAAATTCCCAAATAAAGCAGGCCAAAAGTTACTTGTGAATTTGGAGTCTCTATCTGAAATGATCTCAGAAGGCATACCATGTAATCTGAAGATATGTTGAATGAAAAGTCTTGCAGCTTGTGCGGATTTCAATGTTTTATGACATGGAATAAAATGTGATTCTTTGCTGAATCTATCAATTATGACCCAAATCATATCATGACCTTGAGGTGTTCTTGGAATACCTGAGATGAAATCCATTGTGATAAATTCCCATGGATCTTTGGGCACTGGAAGAGGTTGCAACAATCTTGTAATCTTCTGCCTATCATATTTGGATTTTTGGCATACCAGACAAGCCTCAATGAAGTTATGTGTATCTCTTCGTAATGTTGGCCAATAAAAGTAGTGCTCAATTGCACTTAGAGTGGTTGCCCTCCCTCTATGCCTTGCATAAGGGGGTTCATGACTTTCTTTAAGCACCTTTTGTCGAATAGGAAGAGTGACACAAAGGCGATTGTTCATGAGAAGGTAACCGTCTTTGATGGAATAATCTGGATGAGAACCTCCTTGCTGTAAATTTGACCAAATTGCTGCAAAATCAGTATCTTCATCATAAGTATTCTTCATCGTTTGAAAATCTTCATGATGAGCCACTGTAATAGTTGCAATGCGAGGCACTCTAGAAAGTGCATCAGCAACTACATTTTGTTTCCCTGGAGTGTACATAATTCGAAAATGAAACATAGACAAGAAATTTTCCCATCTTGCATGTTTCTCCTGCAAATGCTTTTGAGTCTTGAAATACTTCAAGCTTTGATGATCAGTTTTAATGAGGAATTCATTGCCTAAAAGATAATGTTTCCATATCTTTAAAGCATGAACCACCGCTAAGAGCTCCTTTTCATAAATGTCATACCTTTTCTCCACATCATTTAGACGGTGGCTTTCAAACGCTATGGCATGGCCTTCTTGATTTAGCACTGCACTAATACAATCACCGCAAGCATCTGCTTCCACCACAAATGGTTTTACGAGATCTGGAATGATAAGAAAAGGTCCAGAAGTAAGAGCTCTTTTTAGCCTTGTGAAGGTTGCCTTCTCTTTTTCCTTCCATTGGAAAGAGATATTCTTCTTTGTAAGGTCATGAAGTGGAGAAGCCATATGTGCAAAATGCTTGATGAAGCGGCGGTAATAAGAGCATAAGCCAAGAAACGATCGCACATCATGTACATCATGAAGATGAGGCCATTCTTGGATTATCGTGATCTTTTCAGGATCCATCTGAATCCCTTCACAAGAGATGACATGCCCAAGGTAATTTATTTTATGCATGAAAAATTCACTCTTTTTACCATTTACCAAGAGTTGATTTTGTTGAAGTAATTGTAGAACAATTTCCAAGTGTTGATGATGCTCCTCTTCATTCTTGCTAAAGACAAGAATATCATCAAAGAAAGTACCGACATATTGTCGATGCTCTCTAAAGATGCGCTCCATCATTCGATTAAAGGTGGCTAGTGCATTGGTTAATCCGAAAGGAACCACCAAGAATTCATAAAGACCGTATGAACTGCGGAAAGCAGTTTTGTGTACATCTTGTGGTATCAGAGCTTTGGCTCGGTCCTCACCCCAACACTGGTAGTGCTTACAATTATAAGTTTGTTTGTTTTCAACCCTTGCATTGAGTGCTTGACCATATTTTTTTTTCTTAAGAGTCTCAATGGATCAGTCGAGTGCTATCCTTCAGGCCATTCAAAGTCTTAGAGAGGACAATCAGCAAATTTGTGACCAACTTCTCAAACTAGAAAAAGTTGAGAATCCCAAAGAATTCAAGGAAAGAAGCCCATCTACTTCAATGAGACAAAGCCGTACCAATGAAAGGAGCCGATCAAGAAGTCCAACTACTTCTAAGAGGCAGTCCCATTCTACTTCAAGACAAAGAAAGAGATCGCGTCAAAGCTCATCCTCCTCTTCAAAGTCATTTGGCGCCTACTCTGATGGACCCTCTTCAAGTAACGAAGAGTCACACCCTTCTCATGGAAGACCTCATCATCATTAAAGGCATCGACATTCTTCACCCTCGTCTCCATCTTCATCCCCATCAAGCACTTCATCATCTTCAACCTCAAGATCCGGGCATGGACGAAGGCATAAGAAGAAGAAGAAGACTAAGTCACTATCTCAACTTGAAAAGAAGATCAAGTTCAGTATGTATGATGGTTCCCGAAATCCCGATCTTCTTCTGAAGTTTATTCATCAATTTCAAATTTTGTATGATTGTGACAAGTATAAAGAAAAAGAAAAGATTAAGTTTGCAGCTTTACATTTAACTGACTTAGCCCATACTTGGTGGACGGGGTTGGAATATGATCATACTGCCCCAAAATCATGGCGGTCCTTTGTTTGCATGATACAAAGCCAATTTCTTCCTGTTCATTTCAAAAGAGATGTAAAAATGGAATGGGATCGGCTTTGGCAAAGGAAAATTGAGTCACTTGGTGACTATACCAAGAGATTTTGGGAGCTACTTTTGAAGGTCCAACATTTCAAGAAGATCTGCAATTTGGAAAAGCTTAGGAAGTTTCAAGGAGGTTTGCATTTTAAACTTCGTACTACTCTTAATCATTATCATTGTTCTAGTCTCAGGGAACTCATTGACCATGCTGAGACATGGGAAATGGAGCACAATGGCAATAAATCATTCCAAAAGAATGATAAGAAGAGAGTAGCTGATGATGAGGAGTATTCAGCCCCAAATGAAGGACAAAAACAGCAGCAAAAGCAGCCATCAAATCAAAAGAAGATGAAGCCCTATGCACCTTCTAATGCTCCTCAATTTCGCTCCAATCTATATCCACAAGCAAACCAACTTTCCGAAGAAGAAAAGCAACGCTTCATGAAAGAAGGGAAGTGCTTTAAATGTGGACAAATAGGCCACATAGCGAAGCAATGTCCAAACAAGGGACAAAGCAAGGTTTCTGACGACAAGCCTAAGTCGCCAGTGGAAATCAATGCTATCAGTGATCATGCCATCTTGTTGATTGTAACTGTTTGTTCTGGTGGATCTAGCCCACACCTGAAGGCATCAATCCTTTCTGTGTGCGAGTCTAACCCTGATATGCATGAGTTCTAGTCACAGGCGCCCAATCAGGCCATATAGGTGGAAGTGTGAACTATCTTTTCTCTAACCCACCGCGTGGGTCCACCATAACCTGTGACCACTCATCAGTGGTGGCCAGTTCCAATGCACTTTTTTTTATATCTAATTAATGCAAAGGAAGTAAATTTAATAAATCATTACATAGATAAATTAATGAAAAATGATACAATTTCTGTTTCTATAGAGTTGTGACAGCTAACAATTATGATATTCGCTTGTTTTCGAGATTTAATATAAAAGAGAATGAACACTTAAAGTTGAAAGTAAAAATTACTCACAAAATTACAGCTATGAAAATGAAAAAGTAATGGAGACAAGATTGAGGGTTGAAGATGGCGAAGGAATGTATTTCTGCTCAACCCAAGTCCCTTAGGGAAAAGCTCAGTTACAATCAACCTGAGAGTGAGAAGAAGTAATTCTCACTCTCACAAGATCATGCAAAGATGTACAAACACACGTGCATTATCTATTATGCAATGATAAGAACTTATTTCTTTACAGTATGAGAGAAGAAAAAGGGGAAATCAGCCTTCTCCATCATTGAACAGTAGTACATGGATAGGGCTTGCTTCTTGTTGCTAAAATGGAAGAAAGAGCTTGAAAAGGAGGTGCTGTAATGAATTTACAAGCTTGTTGTCCTGTAAAACAGCAGTGATAGAAGAGAGAATATGGAGGAATTTGATAATGGAGAAGTGGGGGATGATGATGGGGATGGATGGGGCCAGTTTCTAGCTATCTGTGGGTACTATACATGAGTTTACAGCAAAGAAAATTGATGTTGAATGAAGAAAAACGAGCTCTTATTTATAGGAGAGGGAAGAGCTAGTACAAAAGGGGAAAGTGGAGTAGCACAAGACAAGTGTCCAGCCACATGTCATGAGATGTGACAAGTGGTGGGACACTTGGAAACTTGTGTGACAAGTGTCTTGATACTTGTCTCTTCTCTATGGCCTTCCTTTTTGGGTTGAATACTGTCAAGAATAGAAACAACTAAATTTAGTAAGCATAGTCAGAGTACAAAACTTACTATTTTTAGAATGACGTCCCTATTTTTTAGGACTAGCATTTTTAGGCTAATTCGAGGCTCCTAAAATTTAGGGACCTCCTAAAATTTAGGGATCTCCTAAAATTTAGGGATCCCCCAATATGGGTGTCATATGAAAGCTTTTTCCGTGTACATCGCAAAAATGGTATCCGAATCTTCATGTGACTTTCCTATGCAAAGAAATGTGCATTTCAAGCTTTCAGCCCACACATGCACATTATACAAGAATTTCATGATCATCCCATCTTGTTGATTGTAACTCTCTGTTTTGGTGGATCTAACCTACACTTCAAGGCATCAATCCTTTCTCTATGCGAGTCTAACCCTGCTATGCGTGAGTTCTAGTCATCACAGGCGCCCAATCGGGCCATATAGGTGGAAGTGTGAACTATCTTTTCTCTAACCCACCGCGTGGGTCCACCATAACCTGTGACCACTCATCAGTGTGGCCAGCTCCAATGCACTTTTCTTTATATCTAATTGGTGCAAAGGAAATAAATTTAATAAATCATTATATAGATAAATTAATGAAAAAGGATACAAATTATGTTTCTATAGAGTTGTGACAGCCCTCTAGCTTTTATTCAGCTGTCCTCAGCTGAAAAGCTTCTTAATATTGTTGTAGAATATTTGGGTAATCCTTCATGAATTTTTCATCTACCCGCTGTGCATCTGTTGTGGGTAGATTCTTGAATTTTAGTAAGAATTTTTGTGTTACAAGGCTACTTCTCGTGGTTCGATCCTTGAGAAACAAAATCTTTTCAGGTTCCAAGAGTTGCTCTATTTCTTCAACTTGTGGGGGATCTTTAGTAATGGGTTCCTTTGGTTCTGATCCTATGTAAGGTTTTAGCAAACTTACATGAAAAGCATTGTGTATTTTCCAATGAGTAGGAAGCTCAAGTCGATAAGAAACTTCATTTATTTTCTCAATCACTTTGAAGGGTCCAAAGTATCTATTGGAGAGCTTTGGAAAAGATAAATTTTGACCAGAACCTTGTTTGAGCCTGCTTTTATCAAACTTTAGCAAGACATATTGACCTTTTTCAAAAGCCAAAGGTCTTCTTCGTTTATCTGCTTGCTTCTTTTGTCGCTCTTGGGCAACTTTGATAGTGGCTCGAACTTGATCCATTGCGATTTTTAAATCTGAAGCAAACTCATCAGTAGCAAAAATCTTATATTTAGTGCGAATAATTGGAGGAGGAATCACTTTACCCTGCACTATTTCATTTGGAGCTTTCCCTGTGGATGAGTGCACTATATTGTTGTAAGCAAACTCCAATAATGGAAGATATTTCTCCCATTGTGACTTATGTTCACTAACATAAGCTTTCAACATATCCAAAAGAGTGAGATTCATCACCTCTGTTTGGCCGTCAGTTTGAGGATGAAAAGCTGAGGAAAACTTTAAAGTGGTTCCCAAATTCTCAAATAAGGCACGCCAAAAATTACTTGTGAATTTGGAGTCTCTATTTGAGATGATCTCAGAAGGCATACCATGTAATCTGAAGATATGTTGAATGAAAAGTCTTGTAGCTTGTGCAGATTTCAATGTTTTATGACATGGAATAAAATGTGATTCTTTGCTGAATCTATCAATTATGACCCAAATCATATCATGACCTTGAGGTGTTCTTGGAATACCTGAGATGAAATCCATTGTGATAAATTCCCATGGATCTTTGGGCACTTGAAGAGGTTGCAACAATCATGGAATCTTCTGCATATCATATTTGGATTTTTGGCATACCAGACAAGCCTCAATGAAGTTATGTGTATCTCTTCGTAATGTTGGCCAATAAAAGTAGCGCTCAATTGCACTTAGAGTGGTTGCCCTCCCTCTATGCCCTGCATAAGGGGGTTCATGACTTTCTTTAAGCACCTTTTGTCGAACAGGAAGAGTGACACAAAGGCGATTGTTCATGAGAAGGTAACCGTCTTTGATGGAATAATCTGGATGAGAACCTCCTTGCTGTAAATTTGACCAAATTGCTGCAAAATCAGTATCTTCATCATAAGTATTCTTCATCGTTTGAAAATCTTCATGATGAGCCACTGTAATAGTTGCAATGCGAGGCACTCTAGAAAGTGCATCAGCAACTACATTTTGTTTTCTTGGAGTGTACATAATTCGAAAATGAAACATAGACAAGAAATTTTCCCATCTTGCATGTTTCTCCTGCAAATGCTTTTGAGTCTTGAAATACTTCAAGCTTTGATGATCAGTTTTAATAAGGAATTCATTGCCTAAAAGATAATGTTTCCATATCTTTAAAGCATGAACCACCGCTAAGAGCTCCTTTTCATAAATGTCATACCTTTTCTCCACATCATTTAGACGGCGGCTTTCAAAGGCTACAGCATGGCCTTCTTGATTTAGCACTGCACCAATACAATCATTGCAAGCATCTGCTTCCACCACAAATGGTTTTACCATATCTGGAATGATTCGATTAAAGGTGGCTGGTGCATTGGTTAATCCGAAAGGAACCACCAAGAATTCATAAAGACCGTATGAAGTGCGGAAAGCAGTTTTGTGTATATCTTGTGGTATTACCCTAATTTGATGATAACCACTCTTTAGATCAATGCGGCTGAAAACCTTTGAGCCTCCTAGACGATCCAAAATGTCGTCAATTCTGGGAATAGGAAACCGATTCTTCACAGTGATTTTTTTGAGGGCTCGATAATCAATGCACATCCTGAATGTGCCATATTTCTTTTGAACAAGAAGAACCGGTGAACAAAATGGTGAGCTACTTGGCCTAATTAGCCCACGGTTGAGTAGGTCTTTGACTTGCTTTCTGATTTCTTCTTGTTGAGGACGGCTCACATGGTATGGTGCTATATTAGGAGGAGAACTGCCCGGGATACTATCAATATGATGGTCTTCTGGCTCTTTTTGGGGGAAGCTGATAAGGAAGATCTTCCGAAAAACAATCTTTATACTTTTCCAAGAGCTAAAGTCGCCCCCTGAAGGAATGTATTTCTGCTCAACCCAAGTCCCTTAGGGAAGAGCTCAGTTACAATCAACCTGAGAGTGAGAAGAAGTAATTCTCACTCTCACAAGATCATGCAAAGATTTACAAACACATATGCATTATCTATTATGTAATGATAAGAACTTATTTCTTTACAGTATGAGAGAAGAAAAATGGGAAAACAGACTTCTCCATCGTTGAACAGTAGTACATGGATAGGGCTTGCTTCTTGTTGCTAAAATGGAAGAAAGAGCTTGAAAAGGAGGTGCTGTAATGAATTTACAGGCTTGCTGTCCTGTAAAACAACAGTGATAGAAGAGGGAATATGGAGGAATTTGATAATGGAGAAGTGGGGGATGATGATGGGGATGGATGGGGCCAATTTCTGGCTATCTGTGGGCGTTGTACATGAGTTTACAGCAAAGAAAAATGATGTTGAATGAAGAAAAACGAGCTCTTATTTATAGGAAAGGGAAGAGCTAGTACAAAAGGGGAAAATGGAGTAGCACAAGACAAGTTTCCAGCCACATGTCATGAGATGTGACAAGTGGTGGGACACTTGGAAACTTGTGTGACAAGTGTCTTGACACTTGTCTCTTCTCTATGGCCTTCCTTTTTGGGTTGAATACTGTTAAGAATAGAAACAACCAAATTTAGTAAGCATAGTCAGAGTACAAAACTTACTATTTTTAGAATGACATCCCTATTTTTTAGGACTAACATTTTTAGACTAATTCGAGGCTCTTAAAATTTAGGGACCTCTTAAAATTTAGGGATCTCCTAAAATTTAGGGACCCCCCTAATATCGGTGTCATATGAAAGCTTTTTTTGTGTACATCGCAAAAATGGTATCCGAATCTTCATGTGACTTTCCTATGCAAAGAAATGTGCATTTCAAGCTTTCAGCCCACACATGCACATTATACAAGCATTTCATGATCATGCCATCTTGTTGATTGTAACTGTTTGTTCTGGTGGATCTAGCCCACACTTCAAGGCATCAATCCTTTCTGTGTGCGAGTCTAACCCTTATATGCGTGAGTTCTAGTCACAGGCGCCCAATCGGGCCATATAGGTGGAAGTGTGAACTATCTTTTCTCTAACCCATCGCGTGGGTCCACCATAACCTGTGACCACTCATCACTGGCCAGCTCTAATGCACTTTTCTTTATATTTAATTAGTGCAAATGAAATAAATTTAATAAATCATTATATAGACAAATTAATGAAAAAGGATACAAATTCTGTTTCTATAGAGTTGTGACATGAAGTCACTTGATCAAATGGCATCTCTACTTTATAGTAGTAATGCGGGGTTGTTGTTATTATGGTTCTTAAATGTGAGTGAATGTGTGTCTATTTAGGGCAAGGAGGTATTTGTTGACAATACAAGTGCACTAATGTGGTTTTCTTATGAAGCTAGAGGTATGTACATACTTGATAATATCCTTGCATGCATAGGAGAGCCTTGGAAACCTAGCAACCTCCATAATGATGATGCCGACTATCACTATTAGCTATAGCTCATCTCATGATTTTGCAGCAAGATGGTCACTAAAAACCTTTTAAACTTAGATAATTTTTGGAAAATTTTAGTTTCAAAGAATCATAAATACATATTGCACCAAAGGGGGGAGCATGTATATCCCATTGGGATTCCTTTGACTAATTGTTTAATAGTTTTTCCAACTCAGACAAAGCAATTATCAAGCATTTCCTTATTGAGTTTTATGAAAGTTTCCATACCTATTGGCAAATCATTGTTTCTCTTAACTAGCATCATTGATTTCTAAATTTTTTGAATACCCAAGTTTCTTAACAAATTTAACTAGTGCACAAATTGATTCAATAAGACTATCTTTATCTTCATGTGAGATAACTTCATAACATGAGGTAATATCAAAAGTATGTAGAGGCTGAATAGACTCAAGCAAGTTAATTAGAATATCATATTGATTTTGGATGATCCAATATGCATTTGTTTGATATTTGGAAAAAGTAAGCACTTTTTTGTAATTCCTTAGTGAATTCCTAAATGGCTATCTCCAAAGGTTGAACGGCTTTTGCTAAGAAACATGTGATTAAGGAAAAATTATAGTTTTGTGAGCATTGGCAATCCACCTAAGAAATACGTAACTAAGGAAAAAAATGGTTGTGAGCATTGGTAATCCACCTCAATGATTTCTTATGAATCTTATATAACTTGATAAAGGGGATAAACGTGTTTCAGACCATAAGTAACCCTACTTCATTATTTAACAACTGAAATCCAATAAGCAAAGATATATATCAATGTTACTAAATTTAGGTCCATCAATCCTTTTAAGGGTTACTAACATGATCAGTCTTTTACACATAAAAATTGGTGCTTGGGTAGCTTTATGTAGAATTGAGATAAAAATATTCCCAGTTAAAATTGTAGTTCATCAAGAAGTTGGTTATTTAGGAACCAAGGTTTCTAATTTTGTTTGTGTCTTGGGAATCTTCTATTATGCAACTTCCATGTTCATGGATTCATTTGAACATCTTCCAATTCAATGCAGGGATTCAAGGGGATATGCATATGATTTATAGCTTTTCTAAAGTTTTCTTTCCAAAAGGGATGGTGGAATATGCATACATTCTCAGTGATCACATGTGAGCCAAATTCCTTAACTTCGTTGCAAAAGGGTTGAAATGTTTTAGAAGTTTTGCAAATATATTGTTCCTAGATGTTGAATAGTTCTTTCAAAACCTCCAAATGTTTGTATAAAAATTTATTGATATTATGAGCGTATTTCAATCCAAATGCAATCCATTAATTAAGTATACTGTGTCGCAAACCAACATTCATAGTCATCTCACAAAAAACTTCATTTGGCTTAATATAATCAAAACCTTTATTAGCAAACCTAATATGAATGAACATTTTTATTTCTTGGTTTAAGCAATGAAACTTGAAGCGTTTATCGGTTCTTTTGCTAAGAAATCTTACCTATTTAAAATTCTTAGAATAATCCAATGCATTATAAAAATCTTGCATGTCCATGGTTCCCCTATATTGCCTTAGTTTCTTGTTGAATTATGAGCTTCTACTTAACAATACTGAAAAAAAAATATTTTATTACCAATATCCTCCTATTGTGGTGTTAGTATTAATTCAATGGTGTTGGTAGTTAGATCTTGGGAAGGTGTGATGCGGTTGATGGTGCATAGTATATGTTCTTTACGACTTCTAGCATAAAAGAATGGAAGAAATAATATATGATAAGAGCTTAGCATACTTCAAATCAGATGGTGGATACCCATCTAATAAAATCAAACGCTTGACTCATCTGAATGAAAAAATGGAAAAACTTGGCAAGATTTTAGAATACATACCAAAGTAAATGGTCCACCCATATGATAGGTGATGAGCATGGGGTGTTTGATGATCCACATTGGCATTTAATAAAAGGTCTAAATGTATTTCAATGGTTTTTTGGGAATTTCTTAGGCTTAGTTGTCTTGTCAAAGCTCAATGCATCTTTTATGTGTGCAATGGGGTGTTGGCTAGCAAATTTATTATGATCAAGCTGAGTTAGCTATAGTTCAAATAGGAAATCTAATTATGACAATTGACTAGGTTGCATGGCTAAGGATCTACATTGATCAATAACGTCTTGTGATATGCTACAGACTAAGGCCAAGGATTGGCTTGCAAAAGTAATACATTGATTGATTACTTCAAAATCCCACAATTTGTGCTCAAGCTAATAGAATAATCCAATTCTAATTGTCTAGGAGGAATGAGGGGTGGTACCACTCGAGCCAAGGCAAGGGAATAATTCTATTTGTATCTTTTTGAACTGCCTTTCTGGTGAGAGATGAAATGTTTCTTCTTCTAGGTCAAGAATATCAAGGACTATGAGAGAGAAGTTTTGAGACTCAATAACATTAAAAGGTCATGGGATTAATGGAAGACCATTAACCTAATACAAATTATTAACTATGCTAAGGACTGAGGAGACATACAATTCTAAGTAGTCACAAGCATCTTCACAGTTTATATTTGTAAGTGAAACTAATAATTTTGTAAGTTTGTAACGTGTCCGCTCGTCCGCTTGTGGGACACGCCTTAGCAACCTATCGGGAGGAGGGTCTAGAAGGCTCCACCTGGCACTCGCAAGGAATGACATAGGGCTTGTAATCTAGGTCTTCTCGAGTCTGCCCCGAGCGCAAGTGTCTGGCCGTTCCCTCTTGGGATCGACCTGAGGTCAGGGTTCCTTTCCTATCAGCAAAGTCTCTAGGAAGAAGCTAGCGTCGAGCTCCAGATGTACCACTTTGCGTAGGAAAAATAGAGTCAAAGCGGATTCATGATGCACTTGGTTCATGGAGAATGGGAAACGAGAGGGATGAGAAGCTCAACCTCTCTGCCATACGGCATAGTCCCATTCCTTTCTGCTAAAATAGAATAAACTGGGATTCTACATCTACTGACACTAGGTCTTCATAGTCTTATTATCTCATCATTTGAGAAAAGTTCCTAGCT
The DNA here is from genome assembly GCF_053477565.2 of Lygodium microphyllum. Taxonomy (NCBI): domain Eukaryota; kingdom Viridiplantae; phylum Streptophyta; class Polypodiopsida; order Schizaeales; family Lygodiaceae; genus Lygodium; species Lygodium microphyllum. The sequence continues at coordinate 21,957,747 of NC_141157.1, forward strand.
AACCGGGATCACCCTTCTGTAGGACGAACCTAAGTCACCTCCACCTCAGTTTTCTTTAGTTATCTAATTACCTACCACATTATGTTTTGACATGCAAAAGCAGCTTCCTTAATTAATCAAATTAATCACGGGTTCCTTCACGCAACTCTTAGGCACTGACACAAAAACAATGTCAAGCAAGTTCCTTTTTCCCAAATATATGTTATTTATTTATCATAATCCTGGAGTACATCCAATATCATGCTCGAAGGCTATCCCAGCAATCTACAGGATTGCTGCTCCAAGTTCTGCCCGTAGACTAGTACACCGGCCTTGAGATCCCATCTCAAGTTACGTCGGCCTCTTGTGTGGGATCTGGAGGCAAGGGATTTATAGCTAGAGCCTCCCCTGGCACCCAAGCGTCCTCCTGCTCCAAGTAGCACCCACGGAGAGACCTCTCGTGGCGGGTTAGATCCATATACTCGGCGCAGCTAACAACCCCCTTGGATAGGGCCACGCAAACAGACAGAGGTAACTGTTCTTGCCTCTCCCTCTAGGCTTTCAACCTAAAGCATTAAGTGTTTTCCTTGAATTAGTTCCTTGAGCAAAGAGATCAAATAATGTACCTAAGTACAAGCACGAACATTTCGGAGGTCGTTTGTACAACCAACTGCTAAGGTGTGACTCCCCTTTTCCGGATGCTCCAGCATCCGATCCTAGATCGTTCACAACTTGGCGAGATCCCAATAATCTCAAACAAGATTATGCAAGCAAATGTTCTTGGTAAGTTAACTTATTTTGACTTGCCCTTTCCCTTGGGTTTTACCTTATGGTATCTTAACCTAACCCAAGCATTAACTGGACAATCAAGGCAATGGACATGCCTTCATTCACAACCCAACCAAAGGTCTTTTATTCTTCCAGTTCTAATCAAGTTCAGTTAATACACTTGCCAACACAAGACTCTTCATTTAGCCCTTCAAGACATAGTCTAGATGCATGTGTTCCTTCCATTTCTTTTAGTGTGGTTCTATGCAGAATTTTCCAATCAACCTTATCCATCATGCACATGGTGCGTTTAGTATAGTTGTACATCCTAAATGACCTTTATCTCTCTTCATTCCTGGCAATGAGTACTTATTTCTAATGCACTGGATCACATGTGACTTGCATACATGAAAGTCTAGGTTTTTGTCTAACGGTGCAAGTGTATCTCATGAATGGAAACTAACATTTCATGTGTTTCTTTTAATCATGATTGCAAAACATGAATTCTAAATGACTATTCATGCACTGAACTGGTTAAAAAGCTATCATTTTATGTAAAGTAAGGCAATAACCTTATCATTTTATGTGTGTAAAAGCTATCATTTCATGCATATAAACTTATGTGAATTCCATTCTCTACCATTTCACGCATGCAACCTAGCACTTATAGTAAACAAAAACCCTGAGACTAGTTCTTATTCCATGCCCATAGCTAACCCCTTCATTTATTCCACGAGAAATAGTACATAATTAATTATAAATCTTAGAACCTGGATTTGATTCGTGACCGTAGGGACGTTTGTTGCGTTGGTCACTCCGCTCGCCTCTCCAGCATTACCGGTACCAATGGTAGCTTGGGCACCTACGCTTCTCGCGGTTTTCTTCTTGGAAGCCATTTCTACTCAAGGTTTGGATAGTTTGGGCCTTAGCGGCCTTCAAGATGACCGGTTTGGGAGGGAAAGGTCGCGGAAAGAGGATCCTTTGCCGATGAGGGGGTGGCTTGAGTGTGGCTCCTCGAATCTTCTTCACTCTCCAACTCTCTTCCTCTCTCTTACTCCTTCTCTCTCTCTCCCTTTCTTCTTCCTCTTCTCTTCTCCTTCTTTCTCTCTCTCCTTCCTCTTCTTCTTCTTTTTCTACTTCTCTCTTCTCTCTTTCTACCTCTTCTACTTCTTCTTCTCCTTCTCTCTCTCTCATCCTTCTCACGTTCTCTTCTTCTCTTCTCTCTCTCCTTCTCTTCTTCTCTCCCTCTCCTCTCCTTCTTCTTTTCCTCCTCTTCTCCTTTCTCTCCTCTCTCTCTCCTTCCCTTCTTCTCTCCCTGTTTTCTTTCTCTCCTTCTTCTTTCCCACTTCTCCTCCTCTTTCCTGCTCACGGGGGAGGCTGCAGCCGACTGGCAGGTGGGGGGGTTTCTTCAGTCGAAGGCCTAGGGCGTTGTTGCAGCCGCAAGGAGGAGGTGCCGAGCACGAAGGTGGGGGGGCGCTCCTATTGCCATCGTCAAGGGGGATGCCGACTATGTGTCGAGGGAGGGGGAGGATGATGTAGCAGGGGGGCGCTCTCTCTCTGTCTCGATGAGGGAGGGGGAGGCTACCTCTTATAGGAGGAAGAGGAGGTGGGTGGCATGGCCAACCCTCCTACCTGGGGGGCTGCATGCCCCCCATCACCACCACTCCCTCTCTCTCTCTCTCCCCGACGTGCTGTCGGCAGGGAGAGAGAGAGGGAGTTAAAAAAATTAGAACTGATAATAACTTTTTTTTTTAAATTTAAGGGGGGGACTTACTACGGGGGGGAGGCACGGGGGGAAAAAAAACACGGGGATATTACATCCTCTCCCGCCCTTAGAGGAATCGAGATTTCCTCATCTCAAGAGGACCTGTGCGTATTGTTGGTTGAGAGTATCCTCATCCATCCAGGTGGCATCCTCTTCGGGATAATCTTTCCACTGGATGAGGTATTCTCTCAAGGTCCTTAACCTCAAATGCCTCTCCCTAACATCTAGGACTCTATCAGGCCGTAGCTCAAGGACTCCTTGGCTAGGCATTACAATTTGTTGATCATCAAGTACATGATTCAGATTAGTTAGATACTTTTTCAATAGGCTAACATGGAATACATTATGAATCTTTAGGGTTGTGGGTATCTGTAGTTTGTAAGCATTAGAACCTAGGCACTTAATGATCTTATAAGGTCCACAATACCTCGGACTTAGCTTCTTGTATTCTCCCAAGGACAGTGAAATCTTTTTAGGGCGTATGCAGATGAAGACCATATCACCTTCGATGAAGGATCTGTCTTGTCGTTTCAAGTCAGTGTAAGCCTTATGTCTGTCCTTGGGAGCTTGGATATCTTGTCTTATTGACTTGATTTGATCATCCATGTCTTCCAGCATCTGCCTTGAAGCTTCTGCCCTCAAAGTTGGATCTGATAAGCTCAAAGGGGTACAAAAATCATGCCCATACAATGCTTGAAAAGGGGTCATCTGAATACTCTGTTGGTAGGAAGCATTGCAGGCAAACTCAACCAATGGCAAATATTGAATCCATTTTTTGGGTTCGCGACAGCAGTATGCCCTAAGCATATCTTCAATGAATTGGTTGACTCGTTCTGTTTGACCATCACTTTGGGGATGGTAAACTGTACTCAAATAGAGTTGAGTCCCAATAGCCTCAAAGATAGCCCTCCGGAAGTGTGATGTGAAGAGAGAGTCACGATCACTAATGATTCTTCTGCGTAACCCATGCAATTTGAATATTTCCTTGATGAATAATCTTGCGATGTCTGAGGCTTTATAGTTTGTCTTGACATGGATGAGATGTGCGACCTTGGTGAGCATATCTACTACAACCATAATAGAGTTGTATCCTCCCTAAACTTGGGGTAGGCCAACAATGAAGTCCATACTAATGAATTCCCATTTCATTTGGGAAATGTCAAGTAGTTGCAATTTTCCCCGCATTTTGACATGTTCTGCCTTAATGCGTTGACAAGACAAACATTCCGTGACATATTTGAGAATGTCACCCTTGAGCGTATCCCAATAATAGCACTTCCTAATCACATTAAGGGTCTTGGCATAGCTAGGATGTCCTGAGAAAGGGGAGTCATGGGCTTCCCAAAGAATCTTCTGCTTGAGAGTATGGCTTGCAGGGATACATAATCTTGTCCTAAAGTAGACAAGTCCACTACTGACAGAGAATTCTTGATACTTCGTCTTTAGCTTCGGGTCTTGATCCTTGATGGGATCTCCCTTAGCAATTTCTGATAGACGGGGTCATGACATGCTTCTTCTTTAGCTAGCTCAAGAATTGGGTTGTTTGGGATTCATACCTTTGTGGCTAGAGATCTTGCTGTTGATGGATCTTGCAAAATAAGAGAATTTAGAAATGCCTTGCGACTGAGTGCATTGGTTACTACATTCTCTTTTCTAGGCTTGTATTTGATTTAAAAATCATATTCTTCCAGCACTTCGATCCATCGACGTTGCCTCATATTGAGCTCATTCTTTGTGAAGATCCATTTAAGACTGTTGTGGTCTGTCATTAAGAAAAATTTGTTACCTAGCAAGTAATGTCTCCAAAGTTTGAGGGCATGGATGACAGCCAATAGCTCCAAATCATGGGTAGCATAATTCCTTTCATGGCCCTTCAATTTTCTTGAAGAATATGCTCCAGTATGACCTTCTTGGATAAGCACACATCCTAAAGCAAGTGCGCTAGCATCAAATACCACTTCAAACTCCTTACTAAGATCAGGAAGTTTTAGGATGGGTGCTGATACTAAGCTTTGCTTTAGTTTGTCAAAGCTGGTTTGTTCGGTAGGTGACCATACAATTGCTACTTGCTTCTTTAGTAGGTCAATCAGAGGTGTTGCAATCAAAGCATAATCTTTGATGAAAATCTTGTACCATCCTATCAATCCAAGAAAGCTACGTATTTCTTTAATAGAAGTTGGTGTTGGCCATTCCAGAACGTCTTTGACCTTAGCTGGATCTATTGAAATTCATTCTGCTAATACAATGAATCCTAGATATTCAATCTGTCGCTTGAAAAATGCACACTTCTTCTTCTTGGCATAAAGCTTGTGTGCTCTCATTGTTTCAAGAACAATGTGAAGTTGGGGTTCACGATCTTTTTCATGTTTAGAGTAGACTAGGGTATCATCAAAGAAGACGATTACGAAGTCATCAAGATAGGGCCTAAAGATATCCTGCATTAACCTGTTGAAGGTAGCAGGAGCATTCGTTAGCCCGAATGACATCACTAGGAATTCAAAGTGTCCATACCTTATGCTGAATGCAGTCTTCGGGATATCTTGTTCCTTGATCCTTATTTGATAATATCCAGATCTGAGATCTATCTTAGAGAAGATCTTCGCTCCTTGAAGACGGTCAAGTAATTCATCTATTCTTGGAATGGGGTATTTATTTTTTATGATTGATTGATCCAACCGTTTGTACTCAATGCATAGACGAAGTGTTCCATCTTTCTTCTTTTGGAACAGCACTGGAGCTCCCCATGGAAAATTTCTAGGACAGATGTAGCCTTGGTCTAACAGTTGCTTGAGTTGCTCTTTCAATTCAATAGCTTCCGGGATGGACATTTTATACGGCCTCTTTGCGACTGGTGCACCTCCTGGCTCCAGCTTTATTTCGTGGTCGACTTCCCTTTGAGAAGGAAGTTCTGTCAGATCTTCAAGAAATACGTCCGCATATTCCTTCAACCATGAAGGTTCTTCCCCAGATTCCTGATTCTGATCTAGCTTATTCAGTTTAATCAGATAGACAGGTAGGCCCTTTCTAACTCCTTTTATTATTTGTGTTACTTTTGCCAACTGTATTTTTGGCTTACCAGCCTCTCCTTGAGTCGTGACTAGTTTCCCTTCAAAATTTCGGAAGGAGACTTGGCCCCTCCCACAGTGGATGTGGGCATCATTGGGTATTAGCCAATCCATTCTGAGTAAACATTCATGGAAACCTAGGTTCATTACCCTGAATCTCACCAAAGTTGGCTTCTCACCCAGTAGGAATTTCACCTTAGCAATTTACCTAGTACAAGAGACCTCATGACCATTTGCTAACTCCACAAGTAAAGTAGGTGTGTCTTTTGAGGCTATCCCTAATCTTTTTGCACAGATTGGAGAAATGAAGGAATGTGTACTGCCACAGTCAATTAGGGTTTTGAATCTTTTACCTTCATAATCTGATGGAGTTTGAATCACCGAGAATTGGTGATTCAAACCCTTCTTGTGAAGAGCGGCGTGAACCTTTGTCCTCTCAATGTCAGCATCCATGGATGGATCTTCTTCATTGCCCAGCTCCTTGTTGGAAACATTGGAGGTTCTCCCTCTGGCCATGACAGTGGTTCCTTGGCCATGGGCGGCTCCTTAGAATTGCCCTTGGCGATGTCCTTTGCTAAGCTTGGGGCACTGCCTCTTGAAGTGTCCGAGCTCATTGCAATGGAAGCAACGTAGATTGCGGTCATTACCTTGTGTAGAAACAAAGTTGCTGACAGCATTGGCCCTAGCTTTCTTCCTTTGGCCCTGATTCTGACCCTGCACTCTCTTAGTCTGAGCCTTAAACATACCATTGTTCTGATCCTTGTAAGGCCAAGTCCTATTATTCCTTGGTTTGGTCTGCACCTCCTATATTATTGGAGTAGCTCGAATGAGTGCGTCTTGTAGGTCCGTTGGGCGCATGGATTCCAATCGAGTGTTTATAGGTGGATTCAACCCAGCACAAAATTTTGACACCTGTTGTGTCATATCCATTGGAGGTGTATACTTTAGGAGTGAAATGAACTTTGAATAATATGCATCAAGGGATAATCCTAGCTACTTCAAGTCATAGAATTTGTTTATATTTTGTGTCCGGTAGGTGGGTGGTAGATACCTCCCTTGTACAGCTTCCTTAAGCTTCTCCCAAGTGACTATCCCCTTTGAGATCACTTGGTCTCTGCACTTTCCACCAAAGTCTTGCTTTGCCTGTAAGCTTAAGTTTGGCGAGCATGACTTGATTAGTAGGTGTAGTTCCTGTTGCCTCAAAATAGTCCTCCATGGACTTAATCCAAATCTCAGCATCGGCTTGAACAGTCCTTCCCTTGCCATCAAATTCGGGTGGCTTTATTTTTTTGAGAAGGAGCTTCTTCTCTTGAATCACAGCTGAACTTAGTGCAGGCGTCAGACTTGGAACCTATGCTTGGGATTGCGTCTGGACAATAAGATTCTTTATGTTAACATCTTATCAAGCGTTCCCCATATCACATTAATATGACTTGCATAGCTTTTAGCCAAGTGACTTAATCACTTAACATCTTTTCCAACATTGACAATCAGGATAAACGATAGTAAAAAGTCTTATTTATTCATGAGGGAATAACCCTTTGTGTACATTTATTTTGGGTAAATAGGACAAGCTGATTGATACATCACTTTGGGGAAAATAGGATTGTGTTATAATCGGCTATAGGGACTGAGTAATAATATGGAGTGGGGTCGTGGATTTTCAGGAAATGATAAGTCATAGGAAGCTTGGGGTATCCCTTCCTTTGATACCCATTCTTCTCATAGCGCCCTAACACTTCCAGCAGGGATCACCTGGGTCACTTCTTCATAGATGTACTTGTTCTGCTTAACTTGCTGACCACCAACATGCAAAGTTGTGTTTGCGTGAGCTTTGATAAAAATGAAAAGCTTTACGATCTTTAAATCCTCCACCCACTTGATTCTCTTCAAGTTGGTCAGAAGGTACGCCAATCGGTGGGGTGCTACGTAGTATATTCCTGATTCTCCCATCCATCTCCGTTTCGCATACAGGGGTGAAGGATTATAGATGCGGTCTAGAATATTCATCATGCCTAGCCTCTGACGATAATTCGAAGCACGCATTGCAGTCATGAACATGACCTGGAACACCAAGAACTTGCTCCATGCTTCGTGACTTTGCAACCTAGCATCCATAAGTGAGTAAAGGAATGTTTTCAATAGAAAACACTGATCTACTCCACTCACCTTCCCCTGACTGTCCCCTTATTCCGTTTATTTTCCTCCATTAAGTTCCCTTGTAATCTTTGAGTCTTGTTAGTTTGCTCTGATACCAACTGTAACGTGTCCGCTCGTCCGCTTGTGGGACACGCCTTAGAAGCCCATCAGGAGGAGGGTCTAGAAGGCTCCTCCTGGCACTCGCAAGGAATGACACAGGGTTTGTGATGTAGGTCTTCCCGAGTTTGCCCCGAGTGGAAGTGTCTGGCCGTTCCCACTTGGGATCAACTTGAGGTCAGGGCTCCTTTCCTATCAGCAAAGTCTCTAGGAAGAAGCTAGCATCGAGCTCCAGATGTACCACTTTGCATAGGAACAACAGAGTCGAAGAGGATTCATTGTGCACTTGGTTCATGGAGAATGGAAAATGAGAGGGATGCGAAGCTCAACCTCTTTGCCATACATCATAGTCCCATTCCTTTTCCCTAAAATAGAATAAATTGGGATTCTATATCTACTAACACTAGGTCTTCATAGTCTTATTATCTCATCATTTGAGAAAAGTTCCTAGCTAACCGGGACCACCCTTCTGTAGGACGGACCGCACTTTCCTAAGTTTTCTTTAGTTATCTAATTACCTACCACATTATGTTTTGACATGCAAAAGCAGCTTCCTTAACTAATCAAATTAATCACAGGTTCCTTCACGCAACTCTTAGGCACTGACACAAAAACAATGTCAAGCAAGTTTCTTTTTTCCAAATATCTGTTATTTATTTATCATAATCCTGGAGTACATCCAATATCATGCCTGAAGGCTATCCGAGCAATCTACAAGATTGCTACTCTAAGTTCCACCCGTAGACTAGTACACGGGCCTCGAGATCCCATCTCGAGTCATGTCGGCCTCTTGTGCGGGATCCAGAGGCAAGGGATTTACAGCTAGAGCCTCCCCTTGCACCCAAGCGTCCTCCCGCTCCAAGCAACACCCACAAAGAGACCTCTCACGGTGGGTTAGGTCCATATACCCAGCGCGGCTAACAACCCTGTTGGATAAGGCTAGGCAGACAGTCAAAGGTAACTGTTCCTGCCTCTCCCTCTAGGCTTTCAACCTAAAGCATTAAGTGTTTTCCTTGAATTAGTTCCTTGAGCAAAGAGATCAAATAATGTACCTAAGTACAAGCACCAACATTTTGGAGGTCATTTGTACGACCAACTGCTAAGGTGTGACTCTTGTTTTCTGGATGCTCCGAACATTCGATCCTAGGTCTTTTTCCCGGATCCTCCAACATCCAATTCTTGATTGTTCACAACTTGGCGAGATCCCAATAATCTCAAACAAGATTATGCAAGAAAATGTTCTTGGTAAGTTAACTTATTTTGACTTGCCCTTTCCCTTGGGTTTTACCTTATGGTATCTTAACCTAACCCAAGCATTAACTAGACAATCAAGGCAACGGACATGCCTTCATTCACAACCTAACCAAAGGTCTTTTATTCTTCTAGTTCTAACCAAGTTCGGTTGATACACTTGGCAACATAGGACTCTTCATTTAGGGCTTCCAGACACAGTTTAGATGCATGCGTTCCTTCCATTTCTCTTAGTGCAGTTCTATGCAGAATTTTCCAATCAACCTTATCCATCATGCACATGGTGCATTTAGTATAGTTGTACATCCTAAATGACCTTTATCTCTCTTCATTCGTGGCAATGAGTACTTATTCCTAATGCACTGGATCACATGTGACTTGCATATATGAAAGTCTAGGTTTTTGTCCAATGGTGCAAGTGTATCTCATGAACGGAAACTAACATTTCATGTGTTTCTTTTAATCATGATTGCGAAACATGAATTATAAATGACTGTTCATACACTAAATTGGTTAAAAAGCTATCATTTTATGTTAAGTAAGGTGATAACCTTATCATTTTATGTATGTAAAAGCTATCATTTCATGCATAATGCGAATTCCATACTCTACCGTTTCACGCATGCAACCTAGACTTGCTTAGAGTAAACAAAAACCCTAGGACTCGTTCTTGTTCCATGCCCGTAGCTAACCCCTTCATTTCTTCCATGAGAAATAATACATAATTAATTATAAAGCTTAGAACTTGGGTTTGATTCGTGACCATAGGGACGTTTGTTGCATTGGTCGCTCCGCTCGCCTCTCGAGCATTACTGATACCAATGGTAGCTTTGGCACCTACACTTCCCGTGATTTTCTTCTTGGGAGCCATTTCTACTCAAGGTTTGGATAGTCCGGGCCTTAGAGGCCTTCAAGATGACCAGTTTGGGAGGGAAAGGTCACGGAAAGGGGATCCTTTGCCGATGAGGGGGTGGCTTGAGTGTGGCTTCTCGAACCGTCTTCACTCTCTAACTCTCTTCCTCTCTCTTTCTCCTTCTCTCTCTCTCCCTTTCTTCTTCCTCTTCTCTTCCCCTTCTTTCTGTCTCTCCTTCCTCTTCTTCTTCTTTTTCTACTTCTCTCTTCTCTCTTTCTACCTCTTCTACTTCTTCTTCTCCTTCTCTCTCTCTCCTCCTTCTCAGCTTCTCTTCTTCTCTTCTCTCTCTCCTTCTCTTCTTCTCTCCCTCTCCTCTCCTTCTTTTCCTCCTCTTCTCCTTCATTCTCTCTCTCTCTCCTTCCCTTCTTCTCTCCCCCTTTCCTTCCTCTCCTTCTTCTTTCCCTCTTCTCCTTCTCTCTTCTCTCCTTCTATCTCTTCTTCTTCCACTTCTTCTTCTTCTCTCTTCTCTCCTTCTACCTCTTCTCCTTCTCTCCCTCTTCTTCTCTTCTTATCTTCTTCTCTTCTTCTCTTCTCTCTCCCTCTCCTTCTTCTTCTCTCCTTCTCCTTGTTTCCCTTCTCTCTCTCCTTCTCTTCTTCTCTCTCACTTCTTCTCTTTCTCTGCTCTCTCCCCTTCTCTTCTCTCCTTCTCCTTTTTCCCTTCTCTCTCTCCTTCTCTTCTTCTCTCCCTCTCCTCTTCCTCTTCTCTTCTCTCCTTCTCCTCTTTCTCTCCTTCCCTTCTTCTCTCCCTCTTTTCTTCCTCTCCTTCTTCTTTCCCACTTCTCCTCCTCTTTCCTGTTCACGAGGGAGGCCACAGCCGACTGGCAGTCGAGGAGGCAAGTGGGGGGGGGGGACTTCAACCGAAGGCCCAGGGCGTTGTTGTAGCCGTAGGGAGGAGGTGCCGAGCACGAAGGTGGGGGGACGCTGCTGTTGCAATCGTCTAGGGGGTGCCGACTATGTGTTGAGGGAGGGGGAGGATGATGCAGTAGGGGGGGTGCTCTCTCTTTGTCTCGACAAGGGAGGGGGAGGCTACCTCTTACAAGAGGGGGAGGAGGTGGGTGGCATGGCCAACCCTCCCACCTGGGGGGTTGTATGCCCCCCATCACCACCACTCCCTCTCTCTCTCTCCCCGACGTGCTGTCGGCATGGAGAGAGAGGGGGAGTTAAAAAATTTTGAACTGATAATAACTCTTTTTTTTTAAATTTAAGGGGGGGAGTTCCTATGGGGGGGAGGCACAGGGGGGGAAAAAAAGACGGGGATATTACAAAGTTGATCAACAATTGTGTTGGGTTCCTTGCAAGCTTTTACTAATAGAGAAATCCAGTCATTTACTAAGGCTATTTTGAGGGTAGACAAGGAATGTTTAGTCAAGGCTCTTGTTTCAAAATCCATTAGGTTCTTGTGGAAGTCTAGGTCCTTGAAACATGTTGGCATTGATTGAATTGTAATGGGGGGAGGTTCAAGTTCAATTTCGAATCAAGTTTACCCCATTACAAGCATGCTTAAACCTTTTGTATGTTTGTTGAATATTACATTGATATCCAATTATATTTGAGCCCATTTTTTGCTTTAAAAACTAAATTAGACCAAACAAACCACACAATCTAAAATACAACATCCAACCGACCAAGTTATACTTCCTGATATACAACTAATACTTATTGCTCTCTCTATAGTACCATAGAGTTCAATGTTAACTATGTGTATTAAACTCCAAATAATAATGTTACATTATTGATTTTAGTTTAAAACACCTCAGGAGCATATACCCAATTTTTAACCATTTTAAAATAGTTATTGCCTCCATTGTTGAAGGTATAACTACTTGCTTAACAGCCTTCCAACTAAGGAGGAAACTCCAACAAGCAAACTTCCACCCATGAAATTAATTCAAATCTCATTTATAAATCATATTATTATAAGGCGTGCCTAGATCCAATGCAAACCTACCATAGATAGAAAACCTAAACCTATCTCACAGTTATTTGTTTCTTGTATTTTCATAAGTCTTTACTACCAGTCTACCAATCTCCTAGTAACTCTCAAGCCTTCACTAAAAGGAGAATGAAAGTGAACAATAACTCGAGAGCTTATTTGATTTTCCAATTACAAAACCTTGCATACTAGGGGGAATTAGGACCCTAAAATCATTAAATTTGCAAAATACCTCCAAAATACTAACTTGAGAAAAAAGATATTTTCTTAGAGACTAAACATCCATAATAGGAACTAGAGGGCTTGAAGATTTAGAGTAACAAGCTCTAAAGCAACCCTTGACTAGTAAGACCCTTAGATTTATTATACCTAATCCCTCTCAAGGGGAAGAGACTAACATCATTGCAAGGTAATAAAACACTTGGATAGGTTAAGATATGGTTACATAAAGTTTTTTCAAAAGGATAAGGACTATATGTTGTTTGGAAAGGATTGTTGTTTTGTAATGTTCTATGGAGTTGGGCAATCAAAATATTTTTTTTCGAGGATTTGATTAATGTTTGGTCACAATACCATATTCTTGAATCATGCAAGGACTATTTCTTGAAAATCTAAAAGGCCAAAGTGAGTAAAGTACAAGTGCGGGTCTACAAAGAAGGATAATGGGTGTGAAAGTGGGGCTAGTGAAAAGAGGAGTAAAACCTTAGGAATGAAGAAAAATAATAAAGTTTTATTTATTTCTTTTATCCCCACCATCATCAACATCAAGAACCACCATGAGGAGAGAACAAGGTCAACAACCATCAATAGAAAGAGGGGATGAGGTGATCAAACCGAAGCAAGCATCATAAATTGGGAAAGAGGGAGCACTAGAGATTGGAGAGGAGGTTGAAAAAAATGGCAAGAAAGGGCTAGGAAAAAACCTTGAGAAGGTGACATAAATGGCTTTCATAAGTCATTAAGGTTTTGATCATTCCATTCCCATCCCATGGATTCACACACACACACACACACACAAGGCTATATAAATGGCTTTCATAAGCCATTAAGATTTTGACTTTATGAAAAAAGAAAAAAAAAGGAAAAAGAGGGGTGTGTGTGTTTGTATATGTTTGAGAGAGAGCGAAAGAGAGAGAGATATTTTAATTCATTTTTTAAAAATTTGAGAGAGGGAGTGTATGGGTTGATTATCGTATAGAGAGAGGGGGCATTTGTTATGAATCATGATGAAGCCAGATGATATTATGGCGCCCATGTAGTGGGTTGTGGATAAATACACGCATGGATCACGACTCCCCCTATGTGTGCCGGCTCCGTCATGCTAGTTACGGGTCCATGTTGGCTTTGAGATGGAGAAAGGTAATGCCGCATCTTATCAAAGAATTATAGAGCTTCATTACCAGTGAACATTTTGTGCATTTCTTGCAACAATCAGTGCAGTCCAAGAGAATCCATCATGAACAATATATTTGTCAAGAACTTGTTGTGCTTTTGTAAGAGCACCACATTTAGCATACATAGTTATTAAAGGGCTTGCAACATAGGGGATTCTTTCAAGAAACCCTCATTTGCAAATGTCCTCATGTAGCCTTGTGCCCATGAATAGATCCTTTTGCTTTTCACAAGCCTTCATGAGTCCCACAACATGAGTAGTCTCCTTTGGAAAGACAGCTCATTTTTCTCTTGAGGCTCTCCTTCGCTCAATTTAAGTGTAGACATTGATTCAAACTTTTTGACCTCTTCAAAAACCTAGGTTGGATTGTATCAGAAATCCAACCACAAGGCATCTACTATCACTTTGTGCTTGAAAAATGGAGATCTTGCATTGGCTTGTGGTTAAAGAGGGGCAAAAGAAAAAGCCATGTCCATATGAGAGCTCACAAGATTTCATGTTTTGTAGATGTGGAATACGTCATGACTCATAATAAAATATATTGGGGCAAACTAACCTTGTTGTTGTGATTGTCCCACCATTGCAAGGGATCTTTGAACTCGATGTTGTCAGCTTTGGGATGGTGTTGTTGGAGCTTATCATTGGGTGGCAGCTGATCGATGAATCTTTGTGAAGATTCTTCTAGAGAAGTGCAGAGGAGCGCCTAATTTCCATGTTGCACACTATCTTGGTTTTCCATGCTCAATAGCCTTAGGGCCACCTTTGCAACTTGCAAGAATGGGTAGCTCACTTCTCCATGTGCACACACACACACACACACACACACACACACACAGAGGAAAGTTCAATAAACACACTTTTGTAGATCTATCTTTCTCTTCCTCTATCTTCCCTTGCATTTCCCATGATACCTAAACATTAATTTAGACAACGTGTGTTTATATTTTTTCATTCAAAGACTTATCTCTCATATCTCTCTCTCTATCTATCTATCTCTCTCCCCTTGCATTTCTGCTTTTGAGCACTAATTTAGACAATGTGTGTTTATGTTCGTTGACTCATAGACCTAGACATGTGTAAGTGTGTAAACCTACACAAGAGCATTTAAATTTTAGAGAAAGACCTTCATCTTGGATGTGCCCAGATCATTTCAAAGCTTTATCATGATGTCCATGTCCAGATATCAAGTAATTAGGACAATCCAAGAGACTACATGTGGTGCTGTAAGCTTTTTTTGAACACTTCTTGCACTTTTACAAGCATAGCACACTTAGCATACATGTTCCCTAATGCAATGCCTAGCACAAAATCACCATTTTTCTATTAGCCCCAACCTATGAACCTTAGATTGTAACACACTTATCTCATATCCACATCAAACCTTATCAACTCACACTTAAATAAAAGTATGATGGCAATAATACATGGAAATATTCATTATCTTAGGAGAAATGCATCAAAAAATGTGTTGGCATAATCCAAAAATAAAATTATGATGGCAATACTACATGGGAATATTCATTATCTTAGGAGAAATGCATCAAAAATTGTGTTGGCATAATCCAAAAATAGCAATCTAGCTCATAAAATACTTAGTTTGTCTCTTGTGAAGATTTGAACTCACCCACATTCTCTTTCCTATCATGGTGTCCATTTGTATAGTCAAAATCTACATAAGCATTCTCTTGCCTATCATCATTTCCATTTGTATAATCAAAATCTACATAAACATTACTCTTTGGAAAATAAGGTGCGATGTTTCTTTGGAGTAACTACATAACATTTCAAATGCCATTTTTGCTATTGTTGTCATTCCTTATATCCAACAAGAGCCACTTGAGAGAGTACACCACATTTCAAGATGATCAGCAAATGGCATCAACATGATCATTTCTTTTGCCATCTATAAGTATTACTCACTTGGAATGAGCTCCTACACTCTAAGGCCAATAGGAAGCATATGTAGAAGATATTTCTGCCTTTGATCACAAAGAAGCCATGGAGTTGCTATCATTAAGAGAGCATTATGGGTTCACACACCTATGAATCAATAGTCATGCAAGGTTTTTTCACATAAATATTAGACTTGTAAATGCTTTTACTCAGCTCTATGCACCCAGGTTGGTGCTTCACACCTAAAGTACAACTTCTAGCCCTTGGTCCGCATTGCTAGCTTTAAAAGTCTTCAACATCTCTTGCTAGACTTATCACCTACAAGCCTTTTTCTTTTGTGTCAGATTTCTCCTTCCCTCATCCAAAAGTGACTTATAATCAAAAAGCAATACCACCACGTATACAAACGTCATTGAAAAAGGTAATACCGGAGTACCTCTATCTTGTTGAGTTGCTTGGAAAACTAGCTACATCTATTTTGGTCCCTAGACCATGTAGTGACTCATGAGTTTCACTTGCACCATGTACTACAAATGCTTGTGTTCACACAACTATCACCCTAGCATAGAGCATGAATCTCGATCCTACTAAGGTGTTACTCAACTTAGCTTGAAATATGTGCATAAGAAGGCTGTTCCCTAGTACTTCACAAAAGTTTGTCTCAATCCAAATGGCCAATGTGGAAAAAATGATGGATATCCTTCCTAAAAATCAAGTCCTCATGTGCTTGCTTGTGAACCACATGCCTATACATATTGAAGGATGCCCCATGCAACTACTAGTCATGACGAGTCGTACTAAAGATGTTGCCCAAGAAGAATGCTAGAGCACTTAGGCTTATCCCTAGTTGTGCACTTGCCACAAAAATTCTAGATCAATCCCAAGTCAATGAAATAAAATAAAAATGCAACTCTCAATGCCTATTTTAGAAGAAATCGTATATGCATCAAGTTGACAATGCCTGTAGGGATTGTCAAAACATGAGCAATGTAGAGTAGCAATGTACTGCCAAAACAATTCAATTGAATCCAACTCACTACAACAACGTCTCCATTCTCTCCATCATTCTCTAATGTAACCTAGTCTACATCCAAAATTAGAGCATCACCCCCTCTTGTATAAAACCATACTTGAGAAGGAGTTTCACATAGCTAACCACCGGAGAGTCCCAACCTCTTGATCAACGTTGTTACTTATCATTGTATGTTTATAGCTCAAACATTTGATTTGAATTTTGGATCCTCTTGTTAAGTTAGATGGGACCTCCTGAGAGATGCTCCATATCAATTTTACTTAAACTATCTCAAATCTAAACATCAAAGAGAAACTATCACATTTATTTAGGACAAAAATAGATGCACCTTCATTGATGACTAATGACTAGGATATGCTACTGTTTTCCACAAGAATCTCTCAGTGCTTCGGCCCAAGTGTATTGTTGATTGGTCCTAGTGTGTTGCTGAAAACTTGGATGTGGACATGGAGAGAGTCCTTGGCACCTTGGTGAAATTAGCTTGCTCTTGGATAAACCATTCATTGAAGGGGAGACATTATTTTTGCTCAATTCTATGAAGAGGGAAAGTCCCTTAGCATTTATGGGTCTTAGGTAGAGCTCTCTCTTGCTTTGCAACTTTCAAGTTGCATGCTTCAAAGAGCTGACTAGCTCAAGTTATTGAACCATGAGTATCTCAAACCTTTTGGTTCTAAGAATTGTGTATATGTATGTATGAATAGAAGAGTAGATGTAATGCTGAGTAATGTGTGTGTGTGGACTCTGGAGGGGTGTGTGTGAGTCATGTGTATGAGTATGTAAAGAAGGAGCAAGGATAAGTAGTATGTAACATGTGTCTATATATGTACTATGTGTATGAGTACATATGTACATGTGGCAAATGTTTCTATATACATCCTATAACTTATAAATACAGTGGAAATGTTAATATATTTCTTTCAATATTTGTTTCGCATGAATGGCAAAAGAGCCTTCAAAATCTCAATATACCTTAGCAATGTTAGCAAATAAAATTTTTCGGAGTTATAATTCAACCTACTAGAGTTTCGAAAAAAAATCCAAAAAAATAAAAGTATAGCTATTTTGTGACATATAGCCACTAAAATAATCGATGGAGACAACTTATTTGGAAACTCCAATAGTCACAATGTGTGACTAGCCTTTCCTTATTCAAGTCATTGAAAGAATAAAGAATAAAGTGATAGTCATGGGCACTCACCACCTATAGTGTACATGTGTGTAGTCATAGTGTGTGTTGTAAATATAAGATGGCATAGGCACACATGCCTTTACCCCAACAATTCCCATGTGTAATCAATATTATGCCCAAAATTCACTTGTATACCATGCAGCTTGATGGGGCTACAAAATCTTTAGAGGAACAAATGTCTTCTCCAATATTTGAAATGCAACTTCATGGTTCAAATAATTTTCCAAGTGTAAGGCCACCTAACACATCAACCGAAAGATCTCTCTCAACTAGACAATGTTATCAATGAAAATATATTCATAATATACATATAATAGTGAGAAACCTAATCATCATATGTCAATCTTTGCATAAGATGTCTCCCTATAGTTGACATGTGCACCTCAGGAGTACTGTGTAATGCCTTTACATCAACTCTAGCTTTCCTTACTCTAGGTATATGAATGTTGTGAATCCCAAAATCCTCATCCATACTTTGATTTGAGCCGTCACACTCACCATCTATATGTGATTAACTTGTTAAAACATTCAGCACACCAAGTGGCTCAACCGCATTCAGACTTTTTTTTTTGGTGATACATTTTCTAAGCTTATAGAACTACTTTGTGCATGCAACCTGCAACTCCATGGTATCTCAATTGACATACTACAAGAGGACTTACTAACCCACTTCAATATTTGTACTTATGGATCTACATTTTTTGTAACCACATTTTCTTTTATATCATCTGCAACAATTTGTTTTTCAACCGTATATCAAATTCTCATCTCATCAATTACTACATCTTTACTCACTTGTATCTTGTGTGTAATCGGATTCTAACACATATCAAATAAGTACACACTATTTAGCCTTTAGGTCCAATTTCTTTCTTTATCTCATCACATATATGTACATGTGTAATGTATTCAAAAACTTTAACATGTGATAAATGTGGTCTCTTGCTAGTAAACTTATTCTTTGGTATCATATCGTAGCAATGGGAATCATGTTCATAATATATAAAGTTGTAGAGATAGTTTTGGCCTAATAAAAATGAGATATATTCTTTTTAACCATTAACACTTATGCAATTTTTGCAATGTGTCAATCTTTCCTTTCCATAATGCCATAAGTTTGTCTATCGAATAGTTGAATCATTCATTATGGAAGATGTAGTAGTTAGAGTAGTAAATAAATCCATACAGATACATTTCCAAGGTCCATTATGTAACATATAAAGGCATAAATTTATATTACTATATATTATACTCCAAAACATGTCATTATGGGACTCGGATATAGAAGGTAGGCCAGTAATGAAGTCTATAGAAACCTATTCATGAGGTGCATATGTAAAGTAATAGAAGATGGCCATACCACTTTCCATGATGAGGCCATTGAGACAAAAAATGCATTCAAAAGCATAATTGGCAATATCATTATTGAGGCAATTGAATATTCTTTATATGCAACTACTATGGATTGAATACCTTTGTAACCCATGTATGCAAGAGGCGCATGCACTTCATTCATGGCAATGTATTAAATGGTGCAACAATATAAAGTATCTTCTTTGATAATAAAGAAATGCATTTCCATAAGCGTAATGATCAAAAGAGTAGTAATTATATTTTGAAATTCATTCTATGCATTTAAAAAATCATGATCCAAATTCAAGCAATGAGATATCATTCAAATATACATGTTTGATTTTGTCAAAAACAAGCAAGTGATGCAATGAAGAACTATTAACAAATCTATGACAAAGCTCATGAATAAATAAATTATTGTGTTCTATTTGATACTAAACCATTTCAAATTGGAAAAATTTTTAAAATTAGATGTGTTGTAAATGTTTTATAGCTTGCTTATCAATCTTTGTTAGAACTTCAAAACCCATTAAATAGTGCTTCCGAATCTCTAAAGCATGAATTATTACCAAAAGTTCCTTATCATAGGTACTTTAGAATTGCTTAGGTGGCTTGAGTTTTCTACTCTCTCATGCTATAGAATGGTCATTCTACATAAGTGGAGTGCCTTTACCCGAGCCATTAGCATAAGTGAATCACTAGAAAGAAAGGTTGGGTGAGGTCAAGCAATTGTAACAACATTATATGAGTCAAAATATATTTCAATATATCAAAAGACCTCTATTGACTAGCTCCCCATCCAAACATAGTATTCTTATGCAAAAGAATTGACAAAGGAAGAGCTATGAGTGAAAATTTCCTTATAAATTTCTAGAAGAAACCATCCAAGCTAAGTGATAATCTAATATCATGAACATTCTTAGGAGTAGGCCACTCTTTTATGCTTTGAATTTTTTCAAGATCGATAGGTATTCCTTTAGATGATACTATAGATCGTAGATAGTTTATCTTATGCTAAAAAAGTAAACTTTTATCAAGATTTTTCATATAAACATTTTTATGTAGATAATCAAGAGGATGTTCTTTATACTTTTCCTCTGATTTACTAAAGATTAAGATATTAAATGATTTCTATATAGATAATCAAACAAAATGAGAGGATGTTCTTTGTACTCTTTCTTTGATTTACTAAAGATTAAGATAGCATCAAAGAATACAATGACAAAGTGTTGATAATCAAGAAAGATTCTATTCATCAATTGTGCAAATGCAGTAGGTACATTAGTATGAGTGAAAGAGATAACAACAAATTCATAGTAACCAAAATATGTTCTTATTGTGGTCTTAAATACATCTATGGAATCTATCATAATTCAATGATATCCAAACTTAAGATCTATTCTACTAAGATTTTAGATGCCCTTAGTCTATGTAGTAGGTCATCTGGATGATAAATTTCCTCAAGAGGGTAGTAAATATGGTAGATAATTTTCAGTAAAGCAATGCTAATAAGAGTCTACAAAACTTTTATGTACATGCGTTAAAATAGTAGATAACTTGTGAGGAATCTATCTTATTTTAAAAAAATCATACAATCATTTTGTTATTTCCTAAGTGCTCTCTTAGTTATGGACAAATTGTTATTTTACTTTTCAATGGTGTTTCTTGTTAAACAACACAATGAATTCTTGTTTAAATATTAAAATATTATTCATTGTGTATGGCTTGGTGTGTGTATTTGTGGTACCTTCATAAAATACAAAGGCTAGTATGAACTATCATTTAGAAAGTGGGAAAATAAGTATGAATGAGTGGATTGATATGGATTATGAGGTGTTATGGTAAGAGTATCCGAGTACAATGTACTACATTTAACCATTTTCCTATTTTAGAGGCATCATTTGTGACATGCAATGGCATCAAAATCAACCTTTGACCACATAGCAAGCTACATTTTGAAGTCCTCTACAAACTTGTAGAAGAAGCCAAAACTTGAAAAGGCCTCAATCAAGAGCTATAGTCTATTTTTTGTAGATATTTTTGCTTGGATAGCCATTAAAGCTTGGTAAGCTCATATATATCTCCTTGAATGTTCTTTAATAGATTACATTATTAGTATTTCATCTAAGTGCTACTAACATTAAGTGGTTGAACTATTGAAAATCCATTCACTTGCTAGACAAGATCAAGATTGACCCTTATTTTCTGGGCATTGTCTTTAATTTTAGAGCTTATGTATGAGTACAAAGTCTATGCTAAAAATCTCATTCCCTTCTTTAAAGGTGCCTTAGATATATTTATAATTGATGTTGAGTGCTAATATATGCCACATGGAGGAAGTGGTCACTATCCACCAAAACTACAAGTTTTTAGGAAACAACTTTCCATAGCAACATTGAGAATCAAAATCAACCTTTGACCATAGAGAAAGCTACATTTTGAAGTCCTCTACAAACTTGTAGAAGAAGCCATGACTTGAAAATCCCTCAATCAAGAGTTATAGTCTCTTTTTTGAAGATATATTTGTTTTGGATAGCCACTAAATCTTCATAATCTCATGTGTATCTCCTTGAATGTGCTCTAATAGCTTACATTATTAGTATTTCATCTAAGTGCTACTAACATTAAGTGATTGAACTCTTGAAAATCCATTCACATTTTGCTAGACAAGATTAGGATTGAGCCTCATTGTCTTTAATTTTAGCGCTTTTGTATGAGCATCAAGTCTACACTAAAAAGCTCATTACTTCTTTAAAGGTGTCTTAGATGTATTTATAATTGATGTTAATATATGCCATGTTGTGGCTTTATAGACCCATCCTTCCCATTGGAAATTCTCTCATAATCTCTTTGTAAGGAGAATATAGACACTACTAAACACTAATGTAAGCAGATAAGGCCTCTCCATGGAGGTTCAATTTCATTCATCAATGATATCATCTTGAAACTATTCCTTTGGTATAAAGAAATTTAAAGAGAAGGATGTTTCATATGTAGGCAACACTGATCTAGTTTCTTCTTATGGACAACAAATTGTGGACTATTATTAGAGACTAATCATCAGAAAAATTTATTGAAGAATGGGTTGACACAAATGAGCAAACACATTACTAACTAGTTTCCACTTGGTATGTAGCCTTATCCACCACATAAGTATAAAAGGGAGAGTCAAAGAATCTTGGGAGAAATATTCTTGAAGATTAAAATTTATTGTATCTATCATGAGTTCAAACACTAACTTGTAGAATGCATTGCAAGGCTAAAGAGTATTATTAGTTAAATCGAAGGGGCTAAGATGGCCATTCCACAAAAAATATAATAGTAATGCTAGTAGTTAGCTTGCATAAAGAATTTGAGTCCATAAAGGGAATGCTTCTCATACTAGAATTATTGACATTTGAGGGCTACATATCTCTCCATTACTCAAAGAAAGAGATATAAAAGGACAAGAAGAACCAAACACTAGTGTTAAGCCCTAAGTCTTTGCAAAGTGGATAGTAGGATTACATTACTATATGAAGAATTACAATAAAGTGATGTACAAACTACCCTACTACTTCAAGAAATGATGGAGCCCCAAAAGAGACACCAAGAAAAATGGGGAATCTATTGCAAGAAAGTCTATCTTGTATCATCAACAAGTGGAAGCGGATTTTTAGAGACATATTTTGAAGTGGATGTAATAACCCATAAGACCCTCCCTTAATAATTAAACTTAATCAAAAAATTTATTAACACCCCCTGTCCATGCCACTAGCTAGCGGACGGAGGGGGAGCTGTAGTAAAGAGATGAACATGACATCGAAACAAGGAGACAAGGGGAGATGATGTGGTTGGTGGTGAAGTTGCTGAAGCAGACAATGATGATGATGATGGAATCACCCCCCCCCCCCCCTTCCAACTATCGCTTCTTCCCCCTTAACAAGCTTGTATGGCGACAACCAAATCTAGCCGCCGAGATCAGTTAAGACTCCTTATCACAACGCTCTCCCTCCCAATAATACCCATCTTCCCCTATAAAATCCCCCCTTAAAAAAACGAGGACACGCTATTCTTCCCCATACTACCAATCTATGAAGGAGAGAGAGAGAGAGAGAGAGAGAGAGAGAGAGAGAGAGAGAGAGAGAGAGAGAGATGTCAAGAATCGCGTGGTGGGGGACTTGCTTGAGCTGTTGCACCAAACACACACTATATACACAAGAGAAAGCTCACTCAAGAACACAAAAAGAGAGATGGAGGCCAAAACGTTTTCTTTTAGATTTCTTCTCCTTCTTGCAAACACTATACAATGTACACAAAGTATAGATAAGATACAACATAAAGGAAACTAGCCTACTAAGTCAAACAATGCATAACATACTACACCAATCAACTGGCGCTATATCTTTGCCAATTGTAGGTAGGTGTAACAAACTAAATATAATAAGTGATAAGTCAGTGGCCATGTGAGTATCATAATGACCACCAATGTGCTAAGTGTAGACATGTAGACTCATCTAGCTAGGCAGTCCATCATCAATGTCCACACGTGTTGAGCTTGCCATCTCAACACTCCCCCTCAAGCTCAACTCTATCTCTACAACTCCAAGTAAGCTTAGGAACTTTTGAAGCTTCTCTACACCCAATGCCTTTGTGAAAATGTCAACTATATGATCATGTGTGTTGACATTTACCAAGTCAATCTCTCTTGCAAGTACCTTCTCTCTTACAAAGTGTAGTGCACCTCAATGTGCTTTTTCCTAGCATGAAACACCATATTCCTAGCTAATTGTATGTTGTTCATGTTGTCACAATAAATGACAACTGGACCATCTCCGTGCACATCCAAATCACCTAATAACTTTTGTAGCCATACCACCTCACATATTGCCATAGTAGCACCTCTATACTCAGCCTCCATACTCGATAAAGCAATTGTAGGTTTCTTTTTGCTACTCCATGTAACTGCTGCACTACCAAGGGAAAACATGAATCCACTAGTAGATCTTTTGTTTGTCATGCTACCAGCCCAATATGCATTTGTGTATCCAAAGACCTATACATCCTTACTTGCCTCATAAAAAAGTCCATAATGTAAAGTGAACTTCACATACCTCAACTGCATCCAAATGAGGCTTTCTAGGCATCCACATAAATTGACAGGCAAGGCCAACATCATAGCTCAAGTCCGGCCTTGTGATAGTCATGTAAATCAAATTCCCTACTATCTTCCTAAATATAGTAGGGTCTTCTATCTCATCCCCAATGTCGGCACTCAACTTCACATTTACTCTAATGGTACTGAAAGAGGCTTACATGCTTTCATACCATACTTGGATAACATATTCAAGCCATACTGCCTTTGGGATAGCCATATACCATCATCACATCTGATCACCTCAATACTAATAAAGTATCTCAGCTCACCCAAATCCTTCATCTCAAACTTCATGCATCTCCCTTTCTCACATTAAGTGAATGATCAACATTAGAAATACAAAATCCAATATTGAAAAGATACTTTCCAATCTTGTCAGACCATACTCTAGGTGCTTGCTTCAGCCTATAGAGCACCTTCTTCAACTTGCACACATATGTGGGATGCTTTAAATTCTCATAACCTGCTAGCTGCTCCATATACACTTCTTCTTGCAATTCACCATGCAAGAAGGCATTCTTAACATCCATTTGCTGCAAAATCCAACCTTTGGTTATTGCCAAGGAAATTACACACCTAGGAGTTGCCATCCTAGCAACTGGACTGAATGTCTCTTCATAATCTATGCCATATGTTTGAGTATAGCCTTTTGCAACCAGCCTAGACTTATACCTGCTAACTAAACCATCTGCATTATGCTTTACTTTGTATACCCACTTACAACCAATAGCTTTCTTACCCTTAGGAAAGGGTACCAAATCCCAAGTCTTATTGGCTTCTAGTGCAGCCATCTCCTCATCCATTGCTGCATCCCAATGAGCATGACCAACATCATCCTCAAAACAAGTGGGCTTAATATCCTCAACTAGTTTCACCATATAAGCATAATGGTGAGCTGCATAGCCTCGAAAGCCAAATATTTTAACAGGGTCTCTGACCCTACTAGACCTGCGTACCACTGGATCACTCAATGGAGCCTTTGCATTACTATGAGCTCTCTGTACACTTGGTGTCCTGACTGAAGGAATACCAAGCTCATCATCCAAACTCTTTGAACCTTTAGAATCTCCATCAAATCCCAAATGACTAGTAGATGCATCATTACCATCCAAAACTTTCTTATTTCCTTTGTCTTTGCTTGCAACAC
Organism: Lygodium microphyllum; assembly: GCF_053477565.2. NCBI lineage: Eukaryota > Viridiplantae > Streptophyta > Polypodiopsida > Schizaeales > Lygodiaceae > Lygodium > Lygodium microphyllum. Next base: position 21,982,822 of record NC_141157.1, read on the forward strand.
TTATAGATACACTTGAAGATGTGGGGCTACTCCTTAGTCTCCCAGACCAAGGACTTATTGTAGGTGTAGTACTAGATGATGTTTCTAGTCCACTAAGACTCCGTGATTCTTGCTTTTCTTTATGCATATAGCTATCATGGCTAAAAACATCACTAATAGGTGCATACCAACTATTCATCTAAAAAAAAAAACATCCATGTTCACTATAAACTCACCTATGACAGGGTTATAGCAACGATACCCTTTCTGCTCTAAAAAGTATCCAACAAAAATACATTTTTTAGCCTTTGGATCAAGATTCTTCTATAGCTCATCTAGCACATGAACATATGCAACACATCCAAATACCTTCAAGTGTGATATGTCAAGCTTCTTGCCAATAAAGCATTCTTCAGGAGTCATCCCATGAACTCCAGCTGTGGGGGTTCTATTCATAATATAGATAGCAGTATGGACAACTTCAGGCTAGAAATGTTTTGGCATATTCTTTTCAGCCATTAATGACCGTGCGACTTCTGCAAATATGCCTATTTTTTCTTTCTGCAACCCCATTTTGTTGTGGGGTATATCTGCAAGTAAATTGCCTCTTTATCCCATGAGTCCTCAAGAAGCCACTAAACTCATTAGGGAGGTACTCTCCCCCTCCATCTGATCTCAAGCACTTTACTTTCAAGCACGTTTCTATTTCAACAGCTGCCTTGAAAGATTTGAAGTGCTCAAATACATCACTCTTTTCCTTCATGAAATATACCCATAGCTTCCTTGAATAGTCATCAATAAATGTGGCAAAGTATTTGCTGCCACCAAGAGATACATTCTGTGTATGCCCCCAAACATTTGTATGTACTACATCAAGTATATTCCTACTCATTTCTCTATCAGTTGTCTTGCCTGCTTACCAAATTGACATGCTTCACAGACTTTATACAATTATGGAATTCTAAAAGAAGAAACCATGTAACCAATCCTTTGGACTGCATTAATTTCAACCTTTGCACATTTGCATTCAACCTTTGCACATTTGCATGTCCAACACGTTTATGCCATATTTCAATATCTGCAACTACTTCTTTTCCTTTAGCATACATAGCAACATCCATTGCAGGAATTCCAGCATCTAAAGTGAACATTCGGCCAACTCTACTTCCTTTTGCAGCAAGCTTGCACTTATAATTAAAGTCTTCTATAAAACAACCTTTTGCATTGAATCGAACCTGCAACCCTTGCTCTACCATTTGGCCAACAAACACTAGATTCTTTGTGATTGATGGCACATGTAATACATCTGCCAGACTCTTTGTCTGGCCATCATACAAGGACAAGGGAAACTTTCCAATGTGTAAAATTGGGTGGCATGAATCATCACCCATCTGCACATAACTTGGATTTTGTAAGTCCTGCATCTCTCCAAACCATTCAACATGACTGTTTTAGTTGGAATTGTTAGCGGTATTGTGGCTACACTCTTGGGATGGGAAATAGAAGGATAGGCCCAAGTTCCATATGATTAGATGCACTTGAATTGACATACCATACATCATCATGTGTCCCTTTTGCTGTAACTACATTCATGGTATGCTACATAATAAACAGACACTCATTTTTGTCTTCATTCTATCGTGATGATGATGCATAGTTTTTTTGCTACAATTTATCATTGAGAATATCATCCTTCTTAGCATAACAATTGGTTGCAATATGCCGTGTTTTGCCACAATAATGGCAAACAATAGCAGAATTTCCAGAACCTCGGTTCTACCATCCACCTCTTTCTCTAAAGCTCCCCCTGCCTCTAAAGTTTCCTTGCCCTCCTAAAACTTGCATTTTACCAAATTAATATTTGAACTTGTTTTGCTAGTTATCACCACCACATCCCATACCATGGCCTCTCGAAGAGGATCTACCATGTTCCTTTCCTGAACTTGAGTAAAATGCTTGGACCTGTTCACCATTTTTTCAAATGAGTCACCCTGCATATTGATCTCTTCTGTAATCATGAGAGAGATTAGCTCATCAAAATCTAGAAATGGCTTCATACGTATACTGAAGTAACAAATGAATTCCATGCCTTCTCATTATTAAGGCCACTCAAAGTGAATGAAACCAAATCATCATCATTAGGCATTGCATCAATTGCTACTAAAGCATCTGCAATGCTTCTCACCTTCAAAACATACTCATTAACAAACATTTTCCCTTTCTTCAAGGCATTCAACTCTTGCTTGATTTGAATCTTTCGTGCCTTTGTATTTACTGAAAACATGTTCTCAAAAATTATCCAAGCTGCATGTGAATTTTTTGCATTCCTGATATGTCCCAACATCGTATTATCAATGATTGCAGATAACTAGTACATCACCTTTTTGTCTTTTTCATTCCATTATTTCCATGCTTTAACTCATCTGCAATACCCAGCTCTATCTCATTTTCTTCACCTGAAACAAACTCATAAAGTCCCTTTCCAATGAGGAAGTTTGTCACAGAACTTCCATGAAGGGCAGTTGTTCTTGTCGAGCTTCTCAATAATGGGATTTTCACTGTTCTCTGCCATTATCACAAAAAAGGATACAACACAATAAGCTAGTCTTCTATAACCTTTCACAACAAGTACACAACAATACAACAAGAAACCTTTTTCACTGATTGCTCAATGGTACATGTAATCTGCAACATGTTTGCAGATAAACCTTATGTTTGCTTCCTGGAAAACACCTAAAAAATTACACACTCAAAATCTGTAACTTGTGCACCCACATTCGGTCAATACAATTGAAATCATAGTGTATCCGAAAACTGTTGTCCACAACCTTGCGGCTCTAAAACGGGACCTGAAATAGCCTTTGATGCCCAAAATATACAGTGCTCTACTTGTCAAGATTGTGGGAGAGAAGGAAGGAGTCTCACTTGTAGCTTTCTTGCTTGCACAATGGGGGAAGACACACAAGGGTGGAGGCTGAAAACAGTTTTCCTCTTCTTAGTTGTGTAAGCCAAAAAGAACTCAAGTACAAAGAAATAGAAGAACCCTAGATATGGGTCTCAAAACCAAACTCAACTAACTAAGGTGGCATACTAACTGAGCCACGAACTAGAGTAGATAAGGATAGCTATCATGTAGCTATTATTCAGGGGCGGTGTACCAACCGCAGCTGCAACTGACAAGTCGGTGACATGAATACACAACGGTCACCCTGGCGTATCACGAGTGGAGCTCGATATCTCAACACTCCCCCTCGAGCTCAATCCCAATTCCTGCACACCAAGCAGGTCTCTGAACTTGCGCAGCTTCTCTGCGCCCAATGCCTTCGTGAATATGTCAGCTACCTGATCCTCTGTGCTGACATAAACTAGATCAATAAGACCTAGTAAAACCCTCTCTCGCACATAGTGATAATGCACCTCAATGTGCTTTGTTCTAGCATGATAGACTGGGTTATTTGCCAAGTGTATACTACTCATGTTGTCACAATAAATGACAACTGGTCCATCTGTAGACTGATGCATATCATAAAGTAGCTTATGCAACCAAGCTACCTCACATGCAGCCATTGCTGCACCCCTGTACTCAGCCTCTGTGCTCGACAAGGCAACTGTAGACTGTTTCTTGCTGCTCCAAGTGACTGCAGCACTCCCAAAAGAGAACACATATCCACTGGTAGATCGTCTATCAGAAATACTACCAGCCCAATCAGCATCAGTGTATCCATGCAATTGTATCTGAACCCCAGTCTCATAAAATAGTCCATACTGCAATGTGGACTTCACATACCTGAGTATGCGTCTAGCCGCATCCAAATGTGGTTTCCTTGGAGCCTGCATAAACTGACTTACCAATCCAACAGCATAGCTCAAATCTGGCCTGGTAATAGTCATATAAATCAAACTTCCTACTATGCGTCTGTACATAGTAGGGTCTTCTAGAAGCTCACCTGCATCTGTGCTCAGCTTCACATTTTGCTCCAAAGGAACTGAAATAGGCTTACAGCCTGTCATCCCATATTTGGACAGCATGTCCAATCCATACTGCCTCTGCAAGAGCTGTATCCCACTTGGTAATCTAATCACCTCAATGCCCAAGAAATAACGCAGCTCTCCCAAATCCTTCATCTCAAACTTCTGCTTCAATAGCATTTTCACATTAATGATATCTTCATCACTGTCACCTGTCATAATCAAATCATCAACATAAATGACAAGTAGCATAATACATTTCTCTGTTTTTCTCACATAAAGTGAGAAATCTGCCTTGGAAATCTGAAAGCCAATAGTGACAAGATACTGTCCTATCTTGTCAGACCATGCTCTAGGTGCTTGCTTCAAGCCATACAAGGCTTTCTTCAACCTGCAAACAAACTCAGGATGAACATCATGCACATAACCTGGTGGCTGCTCCATATATACCTCTTCTTGCAAATCACCATGCAAGAAGGCATTCTTTACATCCATCTGATGTAAAGACCATCCCTTTGATGCAGCCATAGCAATGACTGCTCTTACGGTTGCCATCCTTGCAACCGGACTGAATGTTTCTTCATAGTCAATGCCATATGTTTGTGCATACCCCTTGACTACTAATCTTGCCTTGTATCTGTTCACAGAACCATCAGCATTGTGCTTCACCTTATAAACCCACTTACAGCCAATTGCATTCTTACCTTTAGGCAAAGGTACCAATTCCCATGTAGCGTTTGCTTCCAAGGCATCCATTTCTTCATCCATGGCTTTCTCCCATTTTTCTTTTCCCATGGCTTGCTCAAAAGAAGTGGGTTCTGGTTCCTGTATCACCTTGACCATATATGCATAGTGAATGGCTGTAAATCCATCATATTTCAGCCTATCCACAGGATACCTAACTCTGGTAGACCTGCCCAAAGTGGGTTCACTCCCAGGTGCTCTCAAAACATCCCTGGTCTTCCTCACTCCAGGTGTAACAATAGAAGGAATACCCAACTCATCATCAATGCTCTGTTCTGAGCCACTGGATTCACCATCCACATAAGAGTGACCTGCATTCACATCAAACATGGGCTGATCAACCTTCTCTTTTCCTTTTCGTGATATCTGCATACCACTATCTGCATTACTTTGAGAAGATTCTCCTGATCTCAATCTGCCTGTCCATGGCGAAGAATGTGAACCACTGCTAGAAGACGCTCCAGGTCCACTAATATTTTGTGATTGCTGCTGTGAATTCTGTGCAGCATTACCATTTTGTGCATCTACATCATCAATCACATTTACTGATTTATACCAGCTACTCATCTCATCAAAAACAACATCTCTGCTCACTGTAAACTTACGAGTAGAAGGGTTATAGCATCTATACCCTTTTTGCTGCAGAGAGTAACCAATAAAGATGCACTTCTCAGCTTTTGGATCCAACTTGGATCTCAACTCATCGGGCACATGTACATAGGCAATGCAACCAAAAATTTTCAAATGAGAAATATCTGGTTTCCTACCAGTATACCTCTCCTCTGGAGTCATTCCATGTATTGCTGCAGTGGGAGTCCTGTTCATTATGTAGACTGCTGTAGCAACTGCTTCAGCCCAATAAAAATCTGGCAGGTCTTTTTCATTGAGTATGGCACGAGACACCTCTCCAATATGTCTGTTTTTTCTTTCTGCAATTCCATTTTGCTATGGGGTATGACTGCATGAATATTGCTGCTTTATGCCATACTCCTGCAGGAACCTTGCAAACTCATTTGAGAGGTACTCTCCCCCTCCATCTGACCTTAGGCATTTTACTTGCAGACCTGTTTCTTTTTCAACCATAGCTTTAAGAGTTTTGAAATCACCAAAAACTTCACTTTTCTTTTTCATAAAATACACCCAAATTTTTCTGCTATAGTCATCAATAAAACTGACAAAATAATGACAGCCTCCAAGAGATGCAGCTTTAGTAGTCCACACATCAGAGTGGATTAATTCCAATGGCTTCTTACTCTCTTGAACATGTCTAGGAAATGGTTTCCTTGCCTGTTTTCCAAACTGACAGGCTTCACATACCTTATGCATTTCTGCAACCTTGAATTTAGGCAATCCAGCAACAATATTTTGGGCCTGCATTGATTTAAGTCGCTGTATATTAACATGACCAATGCGTTTATGCCAGATATCAATATCTGCAACTACACCGGTCCCATGTGCAAACATTGCTGCACTCAATTCAGACATGTCTGCATCCAACGTAAACATTTTGCCCTTCTTCTTTCCTTTTGCTATCAAGCGACCTTTATTTTTCATATCCTCAACAAAGCATCCATGAGGATTAAATCTGACCTGCAAGCCCTGCTCAACCATTTGACCAACAGAAACCAGATTCTTGGTGATATTCGGGACATGAAATACATCGGACAGGTATTTCTTTTTCCCATCCTGCATAGACAAAGGAATTTTTCCAATCTGCACAATCGGATGTGCAGTATCATCACCAGTCTCCACAAATCCTGGTTTTTCCATTTTCCTTGCATCCTCCATCCATTCTGCATGACCTGTCATGTGGTTTGACGCACCTGAGTCAACATACCATACATCGTTGCTTTCTTCTGCACTTGTAATAGAATTGTTCATGTGCTGCACCATGAACAAATGCTCATTTCTGTCATCACCCTGTCTACTAGAAGATGCATAATTTCCTTGTTGCAGTTTTCCATTCATGATGTCATTCTGCTTTTTGTAGCAGTCTTTAGCCATATGTCCCATTTTACCACAATAGTAGCATTCAACATTACTGTTTGCATTTTGGCCTCTTTGCCATCCACCACGACCTTTTTGGCTCCCCCTGCCTCTAGAGTTACCACGTCCTCCTCCATAGGACTGGTTTTCTTGAGTTTGCTGCATATTCTGATTTCTACCACGGCCTCCAAATCGGCCTCCTCTACCTCTGCCTCTACCTCTTCCAGCATTTGAGTAGAAGACAGCTTCTTTTGAAGTTCCTCCTGAAGAAGATGCACCACCATTTCTCTGCTCCTCAGAAATTAGAAGAGCAATCAACTCCTCAAAGTCAGGAAATCTTTCACGAACTGAAATGGATGTCCGAAACTGTGCATAATCCTTTCCTAGACCATTCAAGGTCACAGAAACTAAATCATCATCTTCCACTGGCGACCCAATGGAAGCAAGTGCATCTGCAATCTTCTTAACCTTCATGTGGTAGTCATTGATGCTCATATTTTCTCTCTGCACATTATGCACCTCTTGCTTGAGCTGCATTTTCCTGGCTTGCGTATTTGTGCTATACATTTTTGACAAAGTATCCCATGCCTCCTTTGGCGTACTTGCATCTTGAATATGCACAATCATAGAGTCTGAAATGCTGATAGACAGCCAGTACATAACTTTCCTGGCTCTCTCATGCCATGCTTTAAATGCCTGCATTTGCTGTTGATTGGGAACATCAGGAAGAACTGGTTCTTCTTCATTTCCTGCAACAAATTCCCAATATCCTTTTCCCATAAGGAAATTCGTCATTCTAAACTTCCATGCTTGGAAGTTGTTCTTGTCAAGCTTTTCAGTGACAATCTGTGAAAGAGAATCAGATGCCATTACAGAAGACTGCAAAAAATTCTGTCACTGCAAAAACCACAGCTTCACCCTCACAAGGGAAAATCTGCAAAACTGGCGAAAGTGGTATTTGACCACACAGTCACTTCCTAGTGACGATTTTGCATCAACAGGCAACAGGGATGATTCTGTAACTCCCAATGTCTCTGTGCACAAGCATACGATGCAATTTCTACAGAAACTTTTCACCGACCTGTAGAACAGTGGCTGCACAGCATAAAACTGGGCCTTTTCCTGAGTGCGTGCAGAAACCTTCCGCCTCCAAAACAGGCCCCGAAATGGCCTCAAATAAAAAAAACAAGGTCGCCTAGGGCTAAAGCCCTTTCCCGCAGCATATACTGCCCTCTTGCTTCACCGCGAAGGGCGTCTCAACCTGAGACAATGCACTCCTGCAATTTTCGGCTGTGCTACCTGTAGAGATCTGCTCCCAAAACAGAAAATGAAAGCAACACTGCTCCTCTTACCAGAACACCGCGAGCTTGGCTTGCTTTCTTGAGCTCCTTACCACGAACAAGGCTCTGATACCATGTTAAGATTGTGGGAGAGAAGGAAGGAGTCTCACTTGTAGCTTTCTTGCTTGCACAATGGGGGAAGACACACAAGGGTGGAGGTTGAAAACAGTTTTCCTCTTCTTAGTTGTGTAAGCCAAAAAGAACTCAAGTACAAAGAAATAGAAGAACCCTAGATATGGGTCTCAAAACCAAACTCAACTAACTAAGGTGGCATACTAACTGAGCCACGAACTAGAGTAGATAAGGATAGCTATCATGTAGCTATTATTCAGGGGCGGTGTACCAACCGCAGCTGCAACTGACAAGTCGGTGACATGAATACACAACGGTCACCCTGGCATATCACGAGTGGAGCTCGATATCTCAACACTACTCACACGCCAAATCTCACAGCAATCTAAGATTTTCACTCTACCCTACTTCCGATGCATCCACAAGCACTATCCAAGAGAGAGAGAGTGAAAGAATGGGAGGCCTTCTTACCCATTGCCTGCTTGCTCAAACCTTGCTTCTTCTCCTTCACTTCAGCCTTCAAAATTAGCCTCTCTCAATGGCGCAACTCTGATGCCATGTTGAGAATCGCATGGTGGGGGGACTTGCTTGAGCTATTGCACCAAATACACACTGTATACATAAGAGGAAGCTTACTCAAGAACATAAGAAGAGAGATGGAGGCCAAAACGTTTTTCTATTGATTTACTCTTCTTTTTGCACACACTATACAATGTACACAAGTATAGATAAGATACAACATAAAGAAAAGTGGCCTACTAAGTCAAACAATGCATAACAAACTACACCAATCGATTGGCACTATATCTTTGCCAGCTGTAGGTAGGTGTAACAAACTAAATATCATAAGTGATAAGTCAGTGGCCATGTGAGTATCATAATGACCACAACCTATTAAGTGTAGACGTGCAGACTTATCTAGCCAAGAAGTCTATCATCAATGTCCGCATGTGTTGAGCTTGCCATCTAAATGAGAGAGAGAGAGAGAGAGAGAGAGAGAGAGAGAGAGAGAGAGGGCTCAAGGAAATTTCCTTTCCTCCCTCTCCTGAAAAGAGGATACAAGTACCTTTCCTCATTCGCTATTCCCATAATCTCTCTATCAACTACCCCTCTATTTGGCAAAAGGTTGTAGAAGTCAAGGCAGAGTGTAGAAAATTCTAGCACAAAGGAGTGTAGCGAGAGAAAAGAAGGCTTGTATTCCAAGCTCCGAAATGGCCCCGAAGTGCAAATTCTCCCTAGTAACTGGGAAGGTCACAACCATAGAAGGAGGATCGAGCAAAGATGCTACCGCTAACATGAATGGATTACTGGGTATAAATGCCAATTTGTCACTCCAAAACTAGATACCGCTATGGTGTCTAGTCTTATGAACGGAATGATCAAGCGTAATTATCATAGAAAGGAATCATACTTTTGCATCGCGTAAATTGTATATTAATTGGAAAGGTAGTTGCATAGGCTTGAATCAAGTTCATGAGGGTTATGATATGCTACGAGTTGATTAACCATTTATGGGTAATCTACAATACTAAACTGATTATTAGGCACAAATTTTTGTGACTGTATCTTAGATTACGAATATATATAAATATACAAGATTGTGTAAGACGATTGCATCCTATAAACCATTAAAGAGAATTACTTGCATTTACATTAAGCATGATGAATTCATGTACTCGGCACTTAAAAAAATAAGTCACAAATATGATTTGCATAAATTCATTGAAATGAATTTTTAAGAATAGAAGCCCCGCATTGTATCATGAACTCAGAAAAGACTTGTATCTAGATTTGTGTGGCATCGTGAATAGTTTCGATTGACTACATGATAGAGATTCATCTTAAAAGATAGATTTATGATGCATATGTAAATTGATAAATTTAATTTCAAGAGGCAATTCTATAAATGAAACCCTAGATGATAAGTAAGGCTAGGGTTTAACTGTAAATAAGTCAAATTAAGGCTACAATCATAGATTGACTTAGAATCAAGTAAATATGCTCATATGTCTCTATCCTAGCAACTAGCCATGATAAGTCCAATAACGCTCTTAGAGGTATCATTTTAAACCATGATATAGCTCGATGTTGATGCGAGAAAACTCAAATGTTGTATTCACAAGAAAGAATGACCATCCACGATAGGACATTCGATGCTTGCAACTACTCAAGGATTGCAAAGGACTTAGTTTACTCTTCGCTTGCGGGAGGAAGAAACAAAAGTTTCTGTTATGAGATCTTGAGGGAATGAAACCCTAGGGTAAACTTAGAAACCCGATAAATTTCTAAGGAGAAAAATGGTTACCAAATGATCAACTTGGATCCTAGATTGAATCATCTAGATCTTGTGATCTTAAGACAAGAAACCATGTCTAAAGGTTAGCAAATTAGGGAAATTACTATCTAGGAATTATTGGATATAAACCCAATTGAGTAAATTCTCACTCCTATTGCATAAGAATGAGGGTCGGAATGAGGGTAATTCCTTCCCCCTTAAAAGGCCATTGCAATTGACACCAAAGCAAGGAAAATACAAAAAGGGTGAATGCTAAGCGTTTAAAAATAGGAACTCCACCTTAGCACATGTTATGAGCACTTGCCTCCATTATTGTTTGTGCTTGTAAATCTAGAATCATTGTCTATGAAAGGATCGTATGACCCACGCTCACAAAAGAAATTGGAATAACAAATCAAGTTAAATTCATGGAGGGTGCGCCAAACCACCCCCAACTGGTCGCCAACTCTATCCAAGGGGGTTCTAAATAACCGTGATGGGAATATGGACCGAACCTGCCACAAGAGGTCTCTTTGTGGATTAGTTTGAACATTGGAGGATGTTTGGATGCCAGGGTGGGCTCTAGCTACAAATTCCTTGCCTCCGGTTCCTACTCAAACAATCTACGTGACTCGAGATGGATTCTCAAGGCCCTGTTACTAGTGCAAGGGCAGAACTTGGAAAAGAATAAGATGCATCCTTACGGATCGCAGGAAATGTCCTATGGATGGAACTTGTACCTCAATTGAAATGTTAACACAAAGTTTACTTTTAAGGAACTTGCCTGAGAGCTGTTTTTGTATCAGTGCCATAAGTTATGCGAACGAACCATGTTCCCTAAAAGGCTTAGTTAAGGAAGCTAATTTTAAATGTCACACATAAATGTGACAGGATCAAGTTAGATAAATAAAGAATTCCTATTGAGGGAAGCAGGTGGGCAAAACTGCCGACGACGGGCCTGTGTTATGGTAGGGTGGTCCTAGAGAACTGGAAGGCTTCTCACAAGGTTCTACCATTGTATGACCTTTAGGTATTGTTTGGTTAGAACCTGATTCATGCCATTTTAGGGAACCGAAATGGGACTAAAGAGCACCCTGCCACAGCACCGTGAGAACCACGAACCGGCCAAGAGAGGCTGCAAGCACACTTGCTGGCCATGAAAACCTACAAGAAAACTCTCCTTCTTCTCACCAAGAACCATACTCTCCAAACACACAAGAGAGAGGCACACAAGAAATTAGGAAATTCTTCCATCCTCACCCTCTTTCTCTTCCTCACTCTCCATAAAAATGAGCATGAAGCACAAGAGAGAAAAGCAAGAACAAGAAAGATGAGAGTTGTGCCAAAATGAGAGAGAGAGGAGGAAATGAAGCGTGAGAGGAGAAGTTAAAGGAAGAGAGAGGGTGTAACCACCTCAACCTCTCACCTCCCCAAATCACTCGACAAGCCTCTTCCTTTTCCTTTCTTGATATTATAAAATTGAATTGCATACATCTTGGCTAAGGTCTAAAGACCCTTCAATTTTTGGAATGAGACAAAAGGTGTTTGACCTGCCTTTTCCTTTCAACATTTTTAAATGTGAACCTTTTGGACTACACATTTTACATTACTTCATATTTGATTTTTTTGACAAAAATTACATTTGCAATGGATCATTATACAAAAGATGTTTCTATGACGAGCACATTTTGGTGCCTATATTTGCACATATTTCCTGGTTATCAGGGACTATACCCTATGGATGTAGAGGTTGAGTGGCACATCTCTCTCATTTCTCATTCTCCAAGTGTGGAATGGGTCAGCTTTGGCTTGGGTATCTCTGCGTAAAGCACAAGGGTTTCACTAGTAGTAAGAAGGAGACGTTACTTGCGTGCAAGAAATATATGAAAATATCCCTTATCTACCCCCTATTTATGGGACCTTACCTTATAAAATGTGCCTTACCTTATAAAATGTGCCTTCCTTCCCTTAAATAACTCCCCTCCCTTACACTCACGTGGTACCATACGATAAACCCTAGTGGACCCCGCAGGGCGTAGAGTAGGATGCCCAGAACTTGATACTAGAATGCTATCAAGAGACCTTGATCATGAGGGATGGAAGTTTCAGGTCGATCCTAGCGGGTTTGGCCACGAACATTCCATTGCGAGGCAAACTCGAGAAAGCCTAGGCGCCAACAAATCTCGGAACATTCCATAGGAGTGCAGAGCAATGACTGTTAGATTCATCTCTTGATGAACCACTAAAAGCATGCCTAGATGGGCACATTACAATTGATATCACAGCCAACCAATGAATAAAACAAGTAGGATAGGAATAAATCAGGAAGAGTGAAGTGATGTTTTCACTAGAAAATACTTTTTCTTTCACTCACTTGTGGATTGTTGCTACATCTAGAACTACGAGGCATGGTGCAGGTTCCTCATATTTCATATCATATTCAGGATGGCTATGAGCTCTTCAAGTTATTGCAAACAATCCGACATGTTGGGGATCATGGATCGACTCTACAACCCTTCATCGTTGGACTTGGAGCATGGATTACTGCTACATAGATGCCAATCGACTCACCTATCTTAAAAACAATCTGAAGAGGCTAAAATGGTTGGAGTACTTAAAGATTATCAAGTTATTCATCTTCCATGAGGCTTGTGTGAACTGATCCTTCACATCAAATGCTGGCAAGTAGAATAGACTCACTATATCTATGAGGAGGTGGTCAAAGTATTGCCAGTAGATAAAATTAAAGTAATGGGGCAAAACGAATGTCATGGCTATCAAAAATGGGGATTCCCTGAACTTCCCATGACTTATCACTTCCTAAGAACCCATTCCCCAAATCCATATTACTATTTTGCCCATGTAGCTAAATCCAATAAGGAATTATTAACTTGGTGTTGATGTATCTATTTGAAAGAAAATCATTCGAGCCAATCTCTATCTATCCCCAAATAATTGTACTTGAGGCTTACACTTCTTTATGGATAAACAAGATTTCTCTGATTATTTGATTTGTCACACAGTAGTGATGAAAAATAATTTGCGCATTGATATAGGTTGTGTAGAGATGTGTAACTGTAATCCTAACGCAGAAGTTTAAATTTAAAACCAGATACAACCCCAAACGCAGAACCAAAATCTTGTTTCCCCACTAAGCATGGCGGAGGCACAAGAGAAGAAGTTTCTTCTCAAACAAATTAAACCACCGGAATTTGACGGAAAAGGGAAGAATGTTGAAGCCGATGCCAGAATATGGATTGAATCCATGGAGGATTATTTCAGTGTAGTAGGAACATCACATGTAAACGAGGCTATGATTGCCAAGCTCAAGCTCACTGGCGAAGCTAGGATCTGGTGGAAGCAATGGTGTAAAGACCAAGCAATCACAAAAAGTATAGTAACTTGGGATAAGCTAAAGGAAGCAGTGCAGGGAAGGTACATGCCACCTACATATAGAACTCAGAAGATGAATGAATTCTTTAAGTTGAAACAGTTCGGCCTATCCGTGGAGGCGTACGACTCGAGATTTGTCTCCTTGTTAAAATACGCCCCGATAATGAGAATTCTCCAACAAGTCTCAAAGTTCTACGATGGGATAAACGCACCAATGAACACTCCGTTGGAATCAATGTGTCCTTTAGATTTACAAGATGCATTGATAAGAGTGGGACCTTTTGCCCAAGAAGTCCAGCCGAAGTTTTGTGATGGGCTGAACACACCAATGAGCACTCGGTTGGAATCAATGCATCCTTTGGATTTACAAGATGCATTGATAAGAGTGAGACCTATTGCCCAAGAAGTCCAAGAATAATAGACCCTAGTCTCACAAAGACCAGAATCTAGGGATGTTGAAAGCTCAATTCAAAAGGGTGCAAGGATAGAGTCAAGGCCAAAGGAAGAAGCCAAGGGCAAATGCAATCAGTGACTTTGTCCCCACTCAACGAAATGACCAAAGTCTATGATCTTTTCACTACAAGGAACCTAGGCACTTCAAAAGAGAATGTCCCAAACTTGGTGAAGATCATCGTCAAGGAAAATTCAGTGGCCCAGCCAAGATACCCATGGTTGCGGATGTGCATCAACAGGAAGGGTGTGAAAACTTCCAAAATCACCACTAAGAAAATCAATGGAGAAGAAGACCTATCCATGGAAGCTGAGATTGAGAGGGCATCCATTCACACTGCTCTCCATAAAAAGGGCCCGAATCACCAATTTTTGGTGATCCAAACTCCATCCGATTACCAAGGTAAAAAATTCAAAACCCTGATTTTGACTATGATAGTAGTCATTCTTTCATTTCACCAGCTTGTGTGAGAAGGCTAGGGATAGCCAATGTAGCTACACCTACCTTACTTGTCGAGCTAGAAAATGGGAGAGAAATTACTTGCACAAGACAAACTGTTAAGGTGGAATTTCTACTCGAAAATGAGCCACATCTATTAAGTTCAGGGTAATGAATCTAGGACTCCATGAGTGCCTACTCGAGATGGACTGGCTAGTCCCCAATGATGCTCACATCCATTGTGGGAAGGGTCAAGTCTCCTTTCGGGATCTTAAAGGTGAGATAGCTACAACCCAAGGAGAAGTAGGTAAACCAAAGACCGAGCTAGCCAGGGTAGTGTGTATAGCTCAAGAAATAAGGAAAGGATTACCTATCTATCTGATCAAGCTAAACAAGTCAGAACAGGTGGAGGACTCCAATGAAGAACCATCATGGTTAAAAGAGTATGCGGATGTATTCCCAGAAGAATTGATAGAATTACCACCTCCTAGAGAAGTTGACCATGAGATTAAGCTGATACTAGGTGCTACATTAGTTGCAAAAAGGCCCTACAAAATGTTCATTCCTGAAGCTATTGAGTTAAAAGACCAACTCAAACAACTATTGAACCAAGGGTACATATGCCCCAGTAGTTCTCCTTGGGGGGCTCCAGTCTTGTTCTAAAAGAAGAAGGATGGTACACTTTGCCTTTGCATCGATTATAGAGGCCTGAACCAAGTAACCATCAAGAATAAATTTCCACTTCCAAGGATAAATGAGTTACTTGATCTTGCAGGGAGCAAGAATCTTCTATAAGATTGATTTAAGGTTAGGGTACTACCAGACCTGTGTTAAGGATGAGGATATTTCTAAGATGACATTCAATACCAAATATGGCCATTTTGAATTCACAGTGATGTCCTTTGGTTTGACCAATGCCCTTGCCACATTTAATAGGCTAATGCTGGATATTTTTAGGCCATATGTCAATGACTTTGTACTTATCTTCTTTGATGACACCCTAGTTTATTCCAAGGAAGAGAAGGATCATGAACCCCAAGTTTGCATCGTCCTTGAGACCATGAGGAATCATAGGCTTTATGCCCCGGGGGGTCCACTAGGGTTTATCATATGGTACCACATGAGTGTAAGGGAGGGGGGTTATTTAAGGGAAGGAAGGTACATTTTATAAGGTAAGGTCCCATAAATAGGGGGTAGATAGGGGGTATTTTCATATATTTCTTGCACACAGGTGATATCTCCTTATTATTACTAGTGAATCCAACGTGCTTTATGCTAAGAAGAAAAAGTGTGCCTTCCTCAAGAGGTAGATAGAATATCTTGGATTTATTGTGTCAAACAAAGGAATCTTTGGAGACCCTGCAAAGGTTAAGTATGTCCAAGAGTGGCCTCCACCAACCATTGTTAAAGCAGTGTGTGGCTTTCTTGGATTAATAGGTTGGTACATGATATTCATTAAGTATTATGCTCTAATCGCAGCACCCCTCACAAATCTACTAAAAAAGCAGGCTGCCATAGTGTGGACACCCATCGAACAATCAAGTTTTGATCAACTCAAGCATAGCTTAGTGACAATACCAATTCTAAAACTCCCTGACTTGAGCAAGGAGTTCAAAGTGGTCACATATGCTAGCTCACTTACACTAGGATGTGTACTAATGCAAGAAGGTCATCCTATAATATATTCTTCGAGGAAGCTAAAAACCCATGAAAAGAATTATGCTACTCATGACCTGGAGCTACTAGCAGTTATTCATGCTCTCAAACTTTGGCGTCACTATTTTCTTGGCAACATGTTCTCTTTGGTCACGGACCATAAGAGCCTTAAATGGATCTTCACCCAGACCGACCTCAATATGAGGCAACATCATTGGATTGAAGTTCTGCAAGAATATGAATTTGAGATCAGGTATCGACCTGGCAAAGAGAATGTGGTTGCTAATGCCTTAAGTTGCAAGGTGTTCCTCAACTCTCTTATCATGGAGGAACCTTCAATGGTAGAATCATTAGCAACTATGGTGTCAATGCCTAGTAACCCTATCCTTGAATTAGCTGAGGAAGCTAGCCATGACCCAAAATATCTAAAGATGATTGAGATTTTGGAAAATGACCAAAACCCCAGACTTAAGGTCAACTATCAAGAATACTCTGTCAATGGGGGACTTGTCTATTTTAGAACAAGATTATGCATACCCTCAAGTAAGAAACTCAAATAGAGAATACTCTGGGAACCACATGACTCACCCTTTTCAGGCTATCCCGGATATGACAAGACCCTCAACACGGGCATGAAAAGTTGCCATTGGGAAAGGCTCAAGGGAGATGTACTCAAATATGTCACAAAATGTTTGTCTTGCCAACACATTAAGGCAAAGCATGTCAAGATGCCTGGGAAGCTGCAACCTCTTGACATTCCCTAGATGAAATGGGAATTTATCAGCATGGACTTTGTTGTTGGGTTACCTTCAGTTCACGGTGGATACAATTCAATTATGGTTATAATAGACATCCTCACCAAGGTTGCACATCTCATTCCAGTCCAAACTATAAAGCTTTAGATATTTTTAGATCATTCATCAAGGAGATATTCAGACTCCATGGGTTGCCTAGAAGGATCGTTAGTGACCACGACTCCCTCTTCGCATCTCACTTCTAGAGAGGGATATTTGAGGCCATTCAAACCTCAATAAAGCCTACCACCCTCAAACTGATGGCCAAACAAAGAGGGTCAACCAAGTCATTGAAGATATTCTTAGAGCATATTGCTATCGCAAACCCACGAAATGGATCTAATATCTACCATTGGTAGAGTTTGCCTATAATGCCTCCTACCAACAAAGCATTCAAATGATACCTTTTCAAGCATTGTATGGGCATGATTGTCATACTCCATTGAATTTTTCATATCCTACCTTAAGGGTAGAATCTTCCAAGAAAATGGTTAAGGAAATTGATGAGCAAGTCAAGGCCATCAGATAAGCCATTAGAGCCGCCAAGGATAGGCATAAAGCCTATGCAGATCTAAATAGACAAGAGAAAATTTTCAAAGAAGGGGATATGGTTTTTATTCATGTATGTCCCAACAAAAAGAGTTCCTTATCATTGGGAGAATTTAAAAAATTGAGTCCAAGGTATTGCGAACCCTACAAGATCCTCAAGTGCCTAGGGCCCAATGCCTACAAAATCCAACTCCCCAAGAATGTAAAGGTTCATAGTGTATTTCATGTTAGCCTACTAAAGAAATATGTATCCAATCCTAGCCATGTACTCAATGATCAACAAGTTGTAATGCCAAGTCAAGGACTTATTGAGCTCTGGCCAGATAGAATCCTAGACATTCGGGGAAAGAGATTGCAGAGTAGAACTCTCAAAGAGTACCTCATCCAATGGAAGGACTATGCACAAGAAGATGCGCCACATGGATTGACGAGAGTACGCTCAACCAACAATACCCTCAATTCCTTTCAAGATGAGGACATATCGATTCCTTAAGGGGGAAAGGATGTAATAACCTGTAAGACCCCCCCTTAATAATTAAACTTAATAAAAAAAAATTAACACCCCCCATCCACGCCACCAACTAGCGGATAGAGGGGGAGCTGCAGTAAAGAGACGAGCATGATGGCCAATTACGGAGACAAGGGAGAGATGATGTGTTCCGTGGCAAAGCTGATGAATCACACGATGATCTTGACGATAAAATCAATGGGGGGAGGGGCACATGTGTGCCACCTCCAAACCCCCCCCACCATTGCTTCTCCCCCCTTAACAAGCCTGCATGTGGCGACGACCAAATCTAGCCACCCAGATCAGTTAAGAATCCTTATCATAGCGCTCTCCCTCCCAATAATACCCATCTTCCCCTATAAAATCCCCCCCTTAAACAAAGGAGGACACACTCTTCTTCCCCCTGCTACCAATCTATGGAGAGAGAGAGAGAGAGAGAGAGAGAGGGAGAGGGAGAGGGAGAGGGAGAGGGAGAGGGAATCTCAGAGAGAGAGAGAGAGAGAGAGAGAGAGAGAGAGGAGGGCTCAAGGAAATTTCCTTTCTTCCCTCTCTTGAAAAGAGGATACAAGTACCGATCCTTTGCTATTCCCATGATCTCTCTATCAACTACCCCTCTATTTGGCAAAAGGTTGTAGAAGTCAAGGCAGAGTGTAGGAAATTCTAGCACAAAGGAGTGTAGCGAGAGAAAAGAAGGCTTGTATTCCAAGCTCCGAAATGGCCCCGAAGCGCAAATTCTCCCTAGTAACTGGGAAGGTCACAACCATAGAAGGAGGATCGAGCAAAGATGCTACCGCTAACATGAATGGATTACTGGGTATAAATGCCAATTCGTCACTCCAAAACTAGGTACCGCTATGGTGTCTAGTCCTATGAACGGAATGATCAAGCGTAATTATCATAGAAAGGAATCATACTTTTGCATCGCGTAAATTGTATATTAATTGGAAAGGTAGTTGCATAGGCTTGAATCAAGTTCATGATGGTTATGATATGCTACGAGTTGATTAACCATTTATGGGTAATCTACAATACTAAACTGATTATTAGGCACAAATTTTTGTGACTGCATCTTAGATTACGAATATATATAAATATACAAGACCGTGTAAGACGATTGCATCCTATAAACCATTAAAGAGAATTACTTGCATTTACATTAAGCATGATGAATTCATGTACCTGGCACTTAAAAAAATAAGTCACAAATATGATTTGCATAAATTCATTGAAATGAATTTTTAAGAATAGAAGCCCCACATTGTATCATGAACTCAGAAAAGACTTGCATCTAGATTTGTGTGGCATCATGAATAGTTTCGATTGCACTACATGATAGATATTCATCTTAAAAGATAGATTTAAGATGCGCAAGTAAATTCATAAACTTAATTGCAAGAGGTAGTTCAATAAATGAAACCCTAGATGATAAGTAAGGCTAGGGTTTAACTGTAAATAAATCAAATTAAGGCTACGATCATAGATTGACTTAGAATCAAGTAAATACGCTCATAGGTCTCTATCCTGGCAACTAGCAGTGATAAGTCCAATAACACTCTTAGAGGTACCATTTTAAACCATGATACAACTCGATGTCCATGCGAGAAAACTCAAACGTCATATTTGTAAGAAAGAATGATCATCCATGACGTGACATTCGATGCTCGCAACTACTCAAGGATTGCAAAGGACTTAGTTTACTCTTGGCTTGCAGGAGGAAGAAACAAAAGTTTTTGTTATGAGATCTTGAGGGAATGAAACCCTAGGGTAAACTTACGAACCCGATAAAGTTCTAAGGAGAAAAATGGTTACCAAATGACCAATTTGGATCCTAGATTGAATCTCCTAGATCTTGTGATCTCAAGACAAGAAACCCTAGTCTAAAGGCTAGCAAATTAGGGCAATTACCATCCAAGAATTATTGGATATAAACCCACTTTAGTAAATGCTCACTCCTATTGCAGAAGAATGAGGGTCGGAACAAGGGTAATTTCATTCCCCTCTCAGAAGGCCATTGCAGTTGATACCAAGGCAAGGAAAATCCAAAAAGGGTGAACACTAAGCATTTAAAAATAGGAACTCCACCTTAGTAGATGTTCTAAGCACTAGCCTCCATTATTGTTTGTGCTTGTAAATCTAGAATCACTATCTACGAAAGGATCGTATGACCCGAGCTCACAAAAGAAATTGGAATAATGAATCAAGTTAAATTTATGGAGGGCATGCCAAACCACCCGCAACTGGCCGCCAACCCTATCCAAGGGGATTCTAAATAACCGTGATGGGAACATGGACCGAACCCATCACGAGAGGTTTCTCCATGGATTAGTTTGGACATAGGAGGATGCTTGGATGCCAAGGGGGGCTCTGGCTATAAATTCCATGCCTCCAGGTCCTACTCAAATGATCTACGTGACTAGAGATGCATTCTCCATGGATTAGTTTGAACATAGGAGGATGCTTGGATGCCAGGGGGGGACTCTGGCTATAAATTCCATGCCTCCAGGTCCTACTCAAATGATCCACGTGACTAGAGATGGATTCTCGAGGCCCTATTACTAGTGCAAGGGTGGAACTTGGAAGAAAATCAGATGCGTCCTTACGAATTTCAGGATCCCTCCTATGTACAAAACCTGTACTTCAGCTAAAATGTTAACACAAAGTTTACTTCCAAGGAACTTGTTTGAGAGTTGTTTTCGTGTCAGTGCCATAAGTTACATGAACAAACCCTTTTCCTTTAAAGGCTTAATTAAGGAAGATGATTTTAAATGTCACACATAATTGTGATAGGATCTAATTAGATAACTAAAGACTGTCTAATAAGGGAAGTAGGTGTGCGGAACCCCCGGCAGGCCCGTCCTACGGTAGGGTGGTCCTAGAAAATTGAAAGGCTTCTCACAAGGTTCTACCATCATAAAACCTTTAGGTATTGTTAGGTTAGAACCCGATTCATGCCATTTTAGGGGACCGAAATGGGACTATATCCTACGGGTAGAGAGGTTGAGTGGCACATCCCTCTCATTTCCCATTCTCTTTGAACCAAGTGCGGCATGGGTTAGCTTTGGCTTGGGTATCTCTACGTAAAGTAGGATGCCCAGGACACCCAACACTAGAATGTTGTCAGGAGACCTTGACTAGGAGGGACCCAAGTTTTAGGTCAATCCTAGTGGATTTAGCTGCGAACGTTCCATTGCGAGGCAAAGTCGAGAAACCCTAAAACATTCCATGGGAGTGCTGGGCAGCGACGCTTAGATTCATCTTGGACTACTAAAAATGTGCTTGGATAGCCTTATAGTGGAAAAGAGGCCGATCAACTGTAAAAGACTAAATTTTCTTGCAAAATGAAATGGTTGCAGATCAATGAGCTAGAGTTTTCCTAGATGGAGTTCGATACCAGGAACCTAATGCAAATCTTGGTTCATTGATTGGAGTTCGTTTAACCCCCCCCATTTAATCCCCACAAGGTTTCACCTTATGAAGTAGCTTTGTTATTGGAGAGCCGAAAAGTGCATGACGGTGGGTAGGTTTATAGATTTTAACATCATGAAGTCGGGCATCTAGTCAGATCTTGAATCGGAGTTCGCTTGGGCCTCCGTTCATGGAAAAACCACTTTGCCAAAGTGTGAATACACAAAAGTTGAACCAATTTTTTTAGTTTAGAAGCGTAATCTTGACTTAAGCTTCAAATTGAAAGGGCGCAATCTGCATGAAATGTGGGGCGAACACCGTTTTTTTCGGTGCCCCCAAAAATGATTTAAAACTGAATTTTCAGTTTGTTGATAATGAGGGGAATGCTCAGGGCATTGAGTTCTTGGATTTCTTCACCATATAGCACTTTAGACCCATCAAAAAATGATGCATTAATGGAATAGATGTGATTTTAGCATTTCTCTCTCCTCTCTCCTCTCTTGTCTTGTTGTATATTCTCATGGATTAGTGTATGAGAGAAGGGCGTGGACTGAGATGAATTATTTTGATCATGCGATGATGCGGGAGTGTAAAGGGATGTAAATCAAGGTTAGAAGGATCATCATTAGCGGTCATTGAAGAGTGTTAGTGGACCTCCAATTTTGCAATATGTATGTCATAAGACACGATTTAATGAATAAGTCATCGATTTCATCGTTTTATGATAAATTTTAGTTGGAAATGATTTTATTTGATTGCCAATACTCTAATTTATCAGTCGTATTGAAGTAATCACAAAAAATCAATCATATAATAATTTTATGCTAAACACACAAAACTCGAGAGACTATGCAATTTAAGGGAAATCATGAGGTTTTTGGATTTTTTTTCATGCGTATGATGTTCATATGGGTTGAAACATGACAAGAAAATAATTCTCAATAAGATCAATCAATCTAAACCTATAGATTAGTAAATATTAGGAATTATCTATAAATAAATAGTAAAAAATAAGAAAAATGAGAAAAAATAGGTTTTTCACATTCAAAAAATAAGAAAAAATAAAATTTATGTTTGTGAATGTGTGGTAGAGCTGAAGCACGGGGTTTAGCCTTAGTTCAGCCCTATCTCTATGTTAGAGTGCGTTTTTTTTTTGCTTTCATAAATGAAAAATATATGAAAAATACGCCTTAAATCTACCAACGAATGCATAACTCTAAATGATAGGGAGAAGGGGGTTGTTGAGTGTTTAAAGTATGTTGAATTCTTATGTTTTATGATGCATGTCATATAGGGTTCATTGTTTTCTAGAATTAAAAGGGTCTAGTAGCACAAGAGAAAGCTCGATGTACTAGCCCTAAGTAATGAAGCAATCGCATATTAGAAGAAAAGCATGAAAAAAACTGTCTTTGCACTTTCATGATACTGATTTGTTAATGAATAAACGTGTTTGAGCACAGTAGTCTTACACAATTGCGTTGCACAGACCATATGGTATCATATCCTAGATACATAGCACATGTTTGTATGAGCGATGACCTACGTAGAGAGTATGAGAAGCCTAAGTTGTGTAGGGTTAGAGACTCGGTTCTTTGGGGGATATTCGGTGAGGTTTATCTATTATCTCTTGGATCGATCAATTAAAAGAGTGATGCTTGTTTCGAATGTGTTCTATGTGTTCACGATGCATCTTGGGGTCAATCCTTGAGGTGTAGGGGAGAGCTATAGTGGAGCCATGCTAATTAATCGAGGGGTTCTCCCTTTGTGTGTGCTTACGGAGTGTATCACACCAATATGTTTGGGGAATTTCTTTGAGGATTGTGGGGAAGAATATTCGTTGGACTACAAAATCGTACAAATGCAAAGTTATTAGATGCTCCTAGCCATGAGGCCGTTTGGGATGGTTTGAGATGAGTAGTAGATGCCTAGCTAATGCCATAGAGCTAGTGTCAGGCACGTTTTAGGTGCCGAGATAGGTGGTGTGTTTGCTGAGAGTTGCTAATAAGTGGCAATTTTTGAATCTCGGTCAATAGGGACTAGTTTGTTTGTGTATGCCAAAAGGCAGTAAGATAGATTCAAAAGGTCATCAAGCGGAGCTTTAGAAGCAAGAAAAATCTAAAACAGGACTAGACAGCAGGTCAAAATTATTAGAAGATATTCTTCGCAAAGGAGTGGTCCACTATCCTTACAAGGGCGAGGCCTTAGTAACCCTAGTTTGATGCATAGTCCGTTAGGAGGAGGAACTTCTAGTACTTCCCCCCTTCTAGTTAGTTAGTCCACTTTAAGTGAAGTAATACTTCCCATCATTTAAACCCCTTTAGCAAATCCGATTGTTACTATGGCACAATTCATTGCAATCCCCTAGTAGACACTTGCCAACATTAGGATTCTCTCTATCCATTTTTAATGGGTTAGCAGAGGAAGACACAAAACTTCATGTCAATGAATTCAAGAAGTTAATATTTAACTATTGAATTCAAGATGAAGGACACTTGATGATGTTTTTTAATATGACTCTAAAAGGACAAGCTGCAATATGGTATCACACCTTAGAAGCTGGAACCATAACTACAATTAACTTCTTCTTTGTGGCCTTTCAAAGAGAGTTTGATGTCCATAAGAGGAGAGGTCATAGTACTGGCTACGTGTTCTCAATGTAACATGTCAAGAGCCTCATGAAAATGTTCATGGGTATGCCAAAAAACTGAATGAAGTATTGCATAAGTTGCAAACCTATATTCCTATTCCTGGGTATATGAGAGATTGAGAGAGAGAACTATGAAGACATTGAAGATGAATACTATGTGATTGATTTCAATTTAAAGATGGTTTATTCTTTTATGTTCATTGTTCTATTAATGGATTCTATGAAGATGTTGAAGATTATGGTTGATTCTATCAAATCCGTGGGAGATATCTACTATGATGCTGCGTGAAGATTTGCTATTTTCTTTGTTTTGATCATCAAAAGAATGAAATAAAATCTTGTTGATGTTACAAGATAGATTTTCTTGTAGTAGAATCCCCTTTTCCTTAGTGTTCCTCTTGGGGCTCCAACCACTCAACAAAATCCAAATGCACAAGAGAATCCAAGTCCACATGATGAGCATTATGAGTACTAAGATTCATATCATAACAAGCTAGTTGTTTGTGAGTGTCAACACCCACACAATTTAAATGTGCATCCTCTTGCCTACTCTACTAACCCTCTTCATGACCGTATGCAACAAGACTTGAACCATCAACTTACTTGAGTTTCTTAGAAGTATTATGCAACATATTCTTTGAACCATCCACCAACAACGATCTCTTTACATCTAACATGCAATAAATGATCATAGAGAGCTACCAATATTGAGCCAATCCTAATTTTATATTGCATTCTATGGACCATAAGCACATAGATCTCCTACATCAACTTGTGTTGCAAATTGCTTGCCCAATTTGGAATGGCATCATTCTTAGCATACCAGAATTTCCATAAGGGTAGCATATCACAATATTCCATAATCACCAAGGGTGATATAATTAGTCATTATGAAGTGCAAAATCATTCCATAAACCACTTTGTGTGTTTTATCCGAAGTGGATCTACCTTTCTAAGCATGTATTGGTGGCATGTACCTATAGGGTTTCTAAATTTAGCCTTCATGGCTTCTTTAGTGCAACCTACAGTGCTTGATGTTATCATTGGATACAAGAGAAAATACATCAGATAGAAGGGAAGGTGTAAAATTGAGTCTACCCCCTATTTTTCCTATCTTCCTTTTGAGCTCAAGTTGCATTCTAGCATGAGACTTGTTTGTCCATGCACTCTAGGGAAATTTAGCAAATTTGAGCAACCTAATTTGCAAGAGATAGCCATACTCTTGTATTGGCATCTAAGATATCCAAATACACAAGCGAGTACATGAATAGTGTGGACTACTCACTTGTCTCCTATGAAGATTTAAGAGTTAATTTTGGTGTTTATTTTCCCTCTTGGATGGTGTGGAAATGAGCAAATTGTTGGACCACTCTAGATCATTGTCATCATCACACATCTGCTATTGTGGGCACTTCACAAATAATTGGTTTATGGTATCTAACTTTATCCATGATGACACGATGTAAGAAATAAGGCTGAGAATCAATAGGTAAAAGAATTTTCTTCAATGCTAGCACACGGTGGTAGCAAGAAGAAGAAAATTGGGGTGCCATGTTTCTTGTTGCTTTGCTTGCCATTCTCTTTCTCTCTTTGACCTTACTATTCCTCAAACCATAACTGGACTCCTCCTTCTCTCTCTAATGATGAATACATGTCCTTGGAATTCCTACAAGATTTGACTTCACATGTGTACAATGACTTCCCTCCAACCGAGAGCTAAAAGTAACCCCTTGCAGTTCCTCATGGTGAGGATATATAGTTACATGAACTTCCTCATGAGCCTTCATGTCACAAACAGCATTTTGGTTAAAGGGAAAATACCCCATAAAAGAGCACATTAAAAATATCATGAAGACTTTAGGATATTCATTGAAGTAACCTTAACATTGGCCCCACTTCACATGAAATACTTCTCATAAAAATTTTGCACTTCCTATAGCAGTAGGATTGAAATTTGTTATGACAGTAAAACAAACTTCCAACACCAATGTATCCCCCATCAAAATACAATTAAATATACTTTGAGGATTGGTCCTTACAAAAGATTTACTTTTTGAACTTATAAGTCCTTATTTGGATCATCATAATCAAGTCAAGTAAGTCTTTTGATTCTAAATCCATTAACTACAAGTTTAATAGTGTCTCCATGCATTGTGGCTAGAATGAAAGTTCCTTGACCAACATATTTAACAATCTCATACAGACCTATGTAGCAAAGTTTTAGCATTTAATCGGATGTTTTCCAAGCTTTGAATTATAAACCATTATCAAATCCCCTTCTTGAAAAATCTTTTTCTTGATATGTTGATTGGCCCATGCGTGCCTTCTTGAGTGCACTACTATAGACATGTACAATGAACAATAATTCTATCCTCTTCTAATTGCACCAGCTTATTGTAAGCTACTATGCATTAACTCTTTAGGAGATAATATCTAGGTAATAGAAACTCTCAAGCTAGGTACTATGAATTCCATAGGTACTACTACCTCCATTCTGTCCACCAACTTAAATGGAGTTAAACCCATTGTGACTTTGTAATCAATCCTATAAGACCATAAAGTTGAATGTAGCCTTGTATCTCAATCCTTACGATTGTCACTCACAATCTTCTTCAAAATATGCAACAAGATTTTATTTGAGATTTTTGCTTGGCTATTTGGATTGTGGATGACACATTGTAGATTTGGTATGCAATATCATGGGTTTTACTATAAGCTCCCTTATAACATCATTAAGAAAATACTTACCTTTGTCACTCATTGGCTCAATTAGGCATCCAAATCTTGTCATTATATTGGAATAGAGAAACTATGCCACGTAGCTACACCATGCTTCAAGAATTTGGTCTCTACCCACTTAGTATAGTAGTCAGTACAAACCAATATGTACTTATTCTTGCTTTGATGTATTACTAGTTTAATAGAATCCACAAAATCTATATCCCATTTTTGGAATGGTTCTAAGGGTAACATGGGATGGTCTTGCATCCTATCCCTTAGCTGCAGTTTCCCCATTTGTGTATAGATTACACACTCTTTAGCATACTGATGAAAACCCTTAAACACTATAGGCCATCACCTAATCCATTTCTCTTCTATAGAGTACTCCCTTAATAACCTTAAATTTTCTATTTTACAGAGCCAATCTTCTCCTTTGATCTCTAGAAATATCTACTATGGCATAACACCATCAAGAAAAAAGTTGATCATCTAATCATAATAAGAGTCAAATTGATGTATATGTAATCCAAACAAATCACCATCAGGGATTTGGTTATTGACTCATTGCGAGGATCTATAGAGTCAAGTCTACTTAGGAAATTTGCAATTGCATGTTCCTTGCCAAGAGCATGCACAATCTTATAATCACATTCCTAGAGTAGAAGCATCAATTGGGATAATTTTCCTATTAGTTGCAGCTTATTAATCAAGTACAACAATTTGGTTGGTCCACATGGAACATCACTGGATTTTCTAGCAAATAATGATGGAACTTTTACAATGCAAATATCATTCATATTTAACCTACAAACCTCATGAACTCCTACACTATCATAGGTATTGCACCCTTCCAAATTGATTGGAATTTTCTAGAGTTAATTGACATCCCTTCTTTTGAATTTATGTGTCATAATAAGATTCTCCTCTTTGCAATAAATATTGATTTAAAGGATTTAATGGCATCCCAAATTTTTTGCATGTTTCAAAACATAACAAAAGATGCTGCAAATGATCCACTTTCTTTCCAAAAACACAAAATTCATCTATGAATACCCTCATGAATGTGCTAAGTTATGGATCAAATGTCTTATGAGCTATTCCTTGGAATTCCATTTTGATGTACCGTCTTTTAGCCCAAAGTTCATAGCTTTGCTCACAAAATCTCCCAACTTAGCGTTGAATGCCATCTTATCCATGTCATTTTAAGGTGCATTATTATTTGGTTATACCTTGAGAAACCATCAAGAAAGCTACATATCTCATGATTTGCAACATCATCTAACAAAGAATTTGTGAATGGAACTAGAAAAGGATCCATTATAGTAGCAGTGTTTAACTAAGAAAATGTCACATAATATCTAAATGCTAACTAAAATATTTGCCAAATTGAATTCATTGGCAAGATATTATATAAAGGAAATGCCCTTCTTGAACATCTTAAAAATTTGTAGTGTTTTTGCAAAAAATACAAGATGAACTATGTCTATTTTCCTACCATTAATAACAATTATGGAGTGGATTTGATTCTCTTTAGGAAGGGTCTTACATTTTCATTGACTTTTATAGACTCATCTTCTTCTACTAGATATAACCTAAGACCATCAATGATAAGGTGATTATACAAGAAAGCAATTATATGTGCTTGCCATTTTGAATATTTAATATTCACTTGGATAGTAATCCCAAGTATTGGAATATTTTGTTTGTAACTATAATTACCATTATCAAGTTCTTATATGTGAGAGAGGAAGAGGTTAAGGGGAGAAAGAGAGTTAATAAAAAGGAGAGAGAGCATGGGTGAGAGAGTAAGGAGAGAGATTAAGTGATAGAGATTGAGAGAGAGAGAGAGAGAGAGAGAGAGGGTGCCTCATTATGAGGTTTCAGTCATTTTATGCAAGCCAATCTAATTAATATTATTATTTTATTCAACTGGTTGAAGTCATGCATATTTAGCATTATTTTATGAATATATATCGAAGCTCTCTCTTCTTGGGTCAATCATTCATTTATATATGTTTATAGTAGGTATCCGTGGAGAGGGGGAAATAAAGCCAATACCCACACAACAAGTGACTCACATTGTTTTTGTATTGTCTCATGTGTCTTGGTTGAGATATATGCTTGAGAGATACAAATTAGTATGAGAGATGTGGTTGAGAGAGCTTTCATGAAACAAAAAAGATGTGTATGACAATGGAAGGAAGACAAGGAACAAGACAAGCATGCCTTTTCAAAATAGAATTTAATTTATTTTCTATTTTTCTACTATAAAAAATATGAGTTTTATTTATCATGTTTAAGGTCTTTTGTCCAAAAGTCATTGTTTCAATATTTTGCATACTTAAGGCTTTTTTTTCTTGCCTATCAAACTTTTAATTATCTCATTGTGTTTCTTATGGAGATGGAGGGATATACTCTTGTTTTTCTCATTATAGGTGCCATTCTACTTTATAACATGGTGTTTGCTTATTCAACAAAATATTGCAAGAAAAGGTGGAGGCTCATAATGAGGAGCAAAACATTGCGTTCACCCCACTCACTATGCACACGTCCTCATGAGGACATCCAAATCCTCATAAAAAATGAGCACTTCTCGAAGAGCAAGCTCCAATAATGTATACAATTACGATTTGGTAGCTTTTAATCCTAAAATGTTGTATAATCCAAAGTTGGGCTTCTTGTAAATTGATCTTCCAATTATAATGCAAAAAAAAAAACTATTTTGTCAATCTATTTTTTGCCCTTCAACTTTCTTTTGTGTCAGGAAATATGTTGTTGTGTATATGTTTCAATACAAAATTGGTTACATTCATACAAATGTGTAATATCATGGAATGACAGGAGTACAAATGTAATGTTCCCATTACTTAGTTTATTTTAATGTGCATATACATTCCAAAGAAAATTGATTTGTGAAACTAACTCTCATTATGAAGATAATAATTATTATTAATGAGGTATTATATGTGAGGTCATGGAAGAGAGACTTGGGAGACCCTCCCAAGACTAGCTTATTAAAACTATGTTTGTAGTATAGAACAACAAAAAGAACTGGCCTAGTGGATAGTCACTTTGGCAGTTAAGTGCAGTTGGGTGACGACACTGCCACAATGGGTGACCTCCCGGGAATATTTTTCTACAAGCTAGTGGGAGCTTCTCGCACACAGCCAACAAAGCCTTCGTAGCCCGTTGCCAAGTATGCCAAGGCCAAGATGCCAAGGTTTATGCCTTGGTTGCCGCCTTAGTCATTGCCTTAGAGTGAGGGCCCGCCCGGCGATGCACCACACGGTTCTCACCCATAGACTCATAAATGTTTATCTTCTCACTAAAAAAATAAGCCCCCTTCCTAACATCATCAATGATATCATCAAAAGCACTAAAAGAAAGCATTCTCTCTTTGTCATCGATGATGTCATAAAAAAATGCTAAAAAGCAACTGTCATCTCTTTTACCCCCCTGAAAAACTATAAATTGAGGGCTTCGGGATGACCAGGAAGAGGGACAAGAGCAATCTTGACAAGGACGATATGCTGATCGAGAAGGAGGAGACTCTATTCTGCGAGACGAAAATACATCATTCCATTCAACCCAAGGAAGGGGATATGCTAAAGGTCTCATCCTCTTCCATTCTAATCCAAGAAGAGAAGACATTGAAGAACTTTATCATATTCTATTAATCTAGTTAGAAGTCATACCTCTACTCTCCTCCGTATTCTGTCTACTAGAGAGAGAGAAGTATTGCTCTCTATGAGGCAAGAAGGACCATCCACGAGGCCTACATCATTGAATCCTGCAATATCCATCATCACCATCGAGAGTCTTACACCCTAGCCAACTGGTATTACTACCATATTCTTTTTCTTCTATCAATCATATTTCTGTCATGGCCCCAAAGAAAAAGATTTCAAAAGTGAAAATCATGAATGGCCCCTAACATGGAAGAGTTGGAATTACAAGCACGAGAGTCACTAACGGAGTCACAGGTGCGGATAACAACCCTTTACCAATCGTGATACATTAGGTTTTTCTAAAATTTTCTATTCAAATTAAATAGAAATAAGAGGGAGAGATCATATAACAAACTTTGACTTGGTGACCCCATGCCTTTTGCCTCCTTGGGAAGACCACATTTTGAGAGAGTAGAAATATATACATCAACTTTGCCTTTGCAATTGCAAACAAGATGCTTGGACAAATTCTTTTAACAAAGCAGACTCGACTAGAAGGCAGTCTGTCAATGAGGTCTATTTATGTGAAAGGCTTTCCCTTGTCAACAAGATGTATTTTGCCATTGCTCTTGATCGTGTTAGTGTTGGACCTGTTATTATTTCTTGTAGTAAAGGTGGGACCAACATTGAGGATCTTGTAGAGAAATATCTTGACATGATCATAAAGTTTCCTGTACAAATTATTTGTCGAGAAGGGTTGCATGCTTGTGGAAATCAATCCTCTTGTGTTGGGAAATCACTAGAAGATCCATGGGAGGTTGCAGTAGCTGGACTGCCAAGAAACTCGAGGCGGTGCAGTCTAACATCATTCGAGGCAATGATTTGGAAGATTGCAAAGATAGTGAATTGTTACTTTTGGAAGGATAGAGCACATCATCTCTTCCTTTGATGGAATCAAAATCTTAAACCACTGGCAAACTGGCATAAATTGCACACCCGTAATAGTGATAGGGAATTCCAATATCAAACCAAGAGGTTAGGTATGCAATATGGCAATCATTCTACATATTCCATCTCTGATGATGTGATAATGGAGCGACTGGATTATGTTGTTGCTGTTGATGATGAGTATGATAAAGAACAGGTTTGGGTTGAGCTCTAGACCATAGCGGATAGGATAAATGAAAGAGCGAAGGGGGGTACTTAGAGTCGAGCTTATGGCAAGGTTGATGCCCTCCTTGAAAATATTGGCACTAAAGACAACCTTGCCATGGATCTCCTTGTCGAGACGATGGTGCCGATGGGGATCTCAACCTTGGCCAAGAAAGAGGCACATGCAAAGGCTTACACCACGATCACCATCCAACTCTCAACAACAATAGCATCACGGCCGTATAGGATCTTTGACTCAAAATTTTGGAGGGCAATTAGAGAAAGATAGTGGTGAGAGTCACTCAACAATAGATAGCAGGTTGTCTGCCATGTAGAGAAGTATGTGTGGCCAAGGCCTTTCTAATCTTAACATAAGCCCTTCATCTTTGATGCTCACAAGTAGTGTACCTACCATGCCCTCACAACATCAAGATTTTTCTTTGATAGCAACTTTAGGAGGGAAGCCTTCCAGCAAGTCTTAGCAGCAGGTTCAATTTTAGAGTCAGCAACCTTCATCGCTACCACCTGCTACAGGATATTATGGACAACAGGAAAATAGAGCTACTTCCAGCAGTGTACCTTGCAGATAAAAAAAGATCGTTACTGAAAAAAAGTCTAAGGGACATGAATACACAATCTACAAACACATTTTCCCAACTAGTCAAGCCCTCGATAGGCACAAGCAATGCCATTAGACCGGGGAAAGAATGGCAGACGCAGTCAGCTTGTGTCAAGCAATGAGAGGCCACCAATGCTTGCTCATAGATGATGTCGAAGTGTTGCTCAAGCATCGGAGGTTCATCCTCTTCTCTGGCTTTGCTCCCGCAGGCTCAACTGCGCTCCTCTTCAAGTTCCTTCTTAGCGACAAGGAAAGAAAAACGGGTGTTCAAAGCAAGGACGTAAGATTCTTTTGCAAGCTTTTGAAAGCAGCCTGCTTGTGAGGTACAGAACAACAAGGCGGAAGGAAGTGCGGCAAATTATTCTCTCCTCTAACCTGACCAGGCCCCATGGTCACCTCTTGTACACTCGCCTTACACAATGTGGCCACAGTTGGGGCAGTTATGGCTATAGGGCATCAGTGATGGTGGCCGCAGTGATGGAGTGCCCTTGCAAGGTCCACAGTAGTCTATTGCAGCGATGGAGTGCGCCGCAGTGATGGAGTGCCCTTGCAAGGTCCACAGTAGTCTATTGCAGTGATCGGGCTATTATCGGTTATGGGAGAAGGTAGCAATCGACGAAGGCACAAGGTACTCTCGACACTCAAGATGAAGTGGAGAAACCCATGACAACACCCATTTGCAAGGGAGGAGCAAGGTCTGAGAGATATGAAAAGATCTTGGCTTGGTACTCCATGGAAGCTCCAAAAGGGAGCTCACAAGGAAGAAAGAGAAGACCTCATTTCAAAAGTAACTCTGATTGGATCTCTTACTAACTCTTGTGAGTCCTTTCTTGACAGGTTACCTCTTAATTTTGGCTAGGGATTGAAAATGAATTGACCTCCAATTTGTCCAAGCCTCCTACCATAGCTTGTGTGGTCTTCAAGAAATTTGCCATCCCCCTGTGGTACTCCATCACTGCTCCTTACAACTCTTGTTGTCCATGATGTACCTGTCTGACTAGTTTTTTTAAAAAAGTAGAACAGATGTGAGAAAAGAGAAAGAAAAAGTGACCAAATATGTAAGCTCTGATACCAATTGTAATGAAGAAGACCTAGGAGAGAGAAGGAGAGAAGGAAGAGACTGTAGAGAGGAGAGAGAAAGGGGAAGAAGATTAGAGAAGAAAAGAGAGAAAGACTAGGAGAAGAGAGAGAAAGACATGAAAAGAGAGAGAAAGAGAAGGGAAGCCATGAAAGCTAGAAGGAAGGGTAAAGGAGACTTGATTATTGATAAATTGATGCCGTAATTGGGTCTCTCAACACCTTATATACCCCATGAGTATAACTGGGTATTCCCATGCTAACACGTGTCCTACCCATCTATCTCCACTCTTTTACAGCTCCTTCCGGACAAGAAGCCTCTTGAAGGACACCTCTGGATGTGAGCTAGTTATTGATAGGTGACTGTTAGGTCAATTAGGAACCTGCAGGTCGGTCCTCCATCGGTAGTGCCATGACGCTTCCCCTAGGGAGTAGACAAAATCCGATCATTCTGGTTAGAGTACGGATGGCGATAGCTGGAAGGTAAACTCTAGGCAACTACTAAAATGTTATCTGTCACATAATCAAGGGCGGGTACATTACAACAAAACAATTCTTTTATATGGTTCTAATGCCAAATGAGGCTAGAAGGATGGCAAGGCTGCAAAGGCCTTCCACCATGGAAAAAAAATACATGCAACCATCACTATTAGCGATTCTAATTTTACTAAAATTATTGCTATTTGTGTTGCTAGTTTACAACCATCACTGTTAGCATCACTCTATAGTGATACCTATAGCATCACTTTATAGTGATGATAATAGCAATAATGGGGGCTTTTTTTACTAAACTACAAGCACTTCTAAACACCTTGCTATAGGTCCAATATATTGTATTATTTTCTTGATGTTAACAAGCTCTTCAATTACTGATCCTATCTTTTTTACCATATCTTAACCATATTCAAAAATAATTAAGAAGAATTCTCAAGAAGCACAACACAAGATTGAATACAATCTCCCCCCATACATTAGTGGGCACCTCCCTCATACATATATTTGGTAATTGTATTTCTTTTGTACTCAAAATAGTTATATGCATCCAATTTGAAAAATAATTAAGAAGAATTCTCAAGAAGCACAACACAAGATTGAATACAATCTCCCCCCATACATGAGTGGGCACCTCCCTCATACATATATTTGGTAATTGTATTGCTTTTTTACTCAAAATAGTTATATGCATCCAATTTGAACAATTATTGCTAAGGCCTAAATCATGCTTCTAACCTTACACAAAATAATTAAATTGCCAATGGACCATAGTATAAAGATTACAAAATAATAAATAGTCATCTATATACAAGCAATAAGAGCATTGATGAATAATAATTTGCATACCAATTGCACCAAAACAATAATCCACACATCAATGGCACCACATAGATAAAAATAATAATAATTAAATATGCATTACTTCAACTACTAATCTACTCACCAAAAATATGAAACATTTCAAATCCCACCTATTCATCAAGTATAAGGCAATCAATATCCAACACATATACGTAAAACAAGTAAGTTATAATGTAGTGCATTAAAAATAATAAAATCTAAAAGATTTTAAATTATTTTATAAAAATAAAGTATATGAACTATCATAAAATAGTTCTCACTTTTTAGCATTGTCTTAATTAAACATTTTCTCAAATTAGCACAATATAAGTAGTAGTACCACTTCTTTCACCCATCTCTAGAGCTTTAAGCATGACACACAAAAAAATTCATATACTAAATATCTCTATTGAAAATCATTAAGCTTCTTATTAACCCAAAATTTTCTAAGAAATTCACATGAAGCTCTCCATGATAGGTTCTAGAAAGAGCCCTTTATGCTAGATGCTAAGCATTGGTAATATATGTATTTTTGCTTTATAGTATTTCCTCTCTTCAACATTCTATTAATCATCTCGTTGACTGATGGGGCCTAAAACGGGCCAGCACTGGCTCATGCACTAGCCGGACCTCTATCATGCGCTCAACAACCCCACGGCCTCGCGGCCAGGAGCGTGGATGACACATACATTATCTTCATAAACATCTTGCGTTTGTATCACGTCTTGTAGTCCAACTCTAACCCAATTAACACTCCTCAGAGGGAGTCCCAACGCATTGCCAAATAGCACGAAGTACAAACATAGGAGATCCTCCAACAGTGACTGCCGCTACCTCACTGCGACTCTCCTACATCTTGGGGATTGGCCCCTCGATGCGTCGCTAAACATATATATAACATACGCACACAAACTTCTCTCTTTTATGATCCACGTATTTCCAAGAGATATACCATGATTCCTCACTTTACTTTCCCCTAGACACAATGCCTAGCCTATAGCTTGGACAACCTTACTCACTCAACGTTGGTCATATCCCTCTAAAAAACAATTGCTATGCATCCAGGAGGTATTGTCTGATACTTCTTAAATTTCATGCTTCATGCAAATTGTGAATGTCCACGTGCTCAAACAATTAATAAAATCAGCATCGGTGCTTAGTGCAAAAGCATTTCTTTCAATGGATTTCTCTATCACTCGTATGTTGTGTTGCATGAACCTAGCACCGAGAAACCCTCGTGCTACTAGATTTTTTAATTTTTAATTATCAACCAACCTAAATGGTATGCATAAAAACCAGCAAGCTTTTCATCATTCCATTCAGCATTTACACACTTTTTATACACTCTACCCCCCTCACCCGTTTAGGTTGTGCATATTGCATAGGTTTAGGGTTCATTTCCCACATTTTTATTGCATAAAAACCATAAAAAATCACTATAACATAAAGGTAGGGCTGAACTGAGGCTAAACCTTATACTTCAGACCCCCCATACATCCACAAACATGAATCTTATTTTTCCTTAATTTTCGGCACTCAAAATCCATTTTTCCCCTATTTTTCCCTTATTTTCCCTATTTTCCTCTTATTTTTTCCAATATTTAATGACTGAAAGTTCAAAATGGGTTATGGGTTGTGGCCCTTAGGTTCATTTGCAGCAAAAAGACAAGTTTAGTTGGTGTGTTTTATTATATTTTCCATTGATATCTCAAAAACACCCAATTTTCCCATATTTTGCATATTTATGGGCTTTTCACTATTAATTTCATCCACAACACTTATGATTTCCTGATTTTCTGAGCATAAACAGTTGAAAGACATTGAAGACAATATTATAATGCATTATCATCTCATGGGAACAAGAATTCATGAAGCAAATTGCATAAAAACACCATTTTCCTTTGTAAAAATGAGATTACCGTTCTTTTGCGGGTTGCGGGTTCTTATATACCATATCTCGGGACTGATTTCCAGCCAGCATTACTGCTCATGACAGTCCACATTCAGCAATCTTCCATCTTCTTACACCATGGAGCAATCCGGTCTTCATTAGACAAGCATCCATCATCCATTCTTCTTCTTCCTCTTCACCACATGAATCTGCCTTTGGGGAAGAGAGAGGGAGGAGAGAGAAAGACTGAAATCAGAGATCTTCATAGAGACCGCCATTGGAGGAGCGAAGCATGGCGATAGAGTCCACAGACAGGGGGGATTCAAGCCCCATGATCAATTAGGGGGGTTGTTTGCAGCAGCCATGATGCCTCCTCCATCCAAGAAGCGCAAAAATCGGGCGCCATCTTCCTCCACGTTTTTTCATCCCTCTTCATTCTCTCTCCACGTTTTTTCACTCATCTTTTATGCCATGATTTTTTTGGCATAAAATGCTTCCAAGACCCCGAGGGTCACTTACCACTTGGCCCAACTCATGTCCACCTCTTCAAATCTTGACCAATTCTTGGCCATTTCCCCGTCCGGACTCGGAATTGAGCTCTGAAAAATCCTGGGCGTCCGGCTTGGCATCCCGCATTGGCCAGTAACTCGTATCAACCCGCATGACTATCTGAAAACTTATGAAAAATCAACAAGTGTCGCTCGGGCGCCTTTAAAGCACTTTGGCGCTTAAAATCGTCCTAGATCGAGCCGCCGCCTTCGACGTTGAATCCCCCCTGTCTGTGGACTCTATCGCCATGCTTCGCTCCTCCAATGGCGGTCTCTATGAAGATCTCTGATTTCAGTCTTTCTCTCTCCTCCCTCTCTCTTCCCCAAAGGCAGATTCATGTGGTGAAGAGGAAGAAGAACAATGGATGATGGATGCTTGTCCAATGAAGACCAGATTGCTCCATGGTGTAAGAAGATGGAAGATTGCTGAATGTGGACTGTCATGAGCAGTAATGCTGGCTGGAAATCAGTCCCGAGATATGGTAAATAAGAACCCGCAACCCGCAAAAGAACGGTAATCTCATTTTTACAAAGGAAAATGGTGTTTTTATGCAATTTGCTTCATGAATTCTTGTTCCCATGAGATGATAATGCATTATAATATTGTCTTCAATGTCTTTCAACTGTTTATGCTCAGAAAATCAGAAAATCATAAGTGTTATGGATGAAATTAGTAGTGAAAAACCCGTAAATATGCAAAATATGGAAAAATTGGGTGTTTTTGATATATCAATGGAAAATATAATAAGACACACCAACTAAACTTGTATTTTTGCTGCAAATGAACCTAAGAGCCACAACCCGTAACCCATTTTGAACTTTCAATCATTAAATATTGGAAAAAATAAGAGAAAAATAGGAAAAATAAGGGAAAAATAGGGGAAAAATGGATTTTGAGTGCCGAAAATTAAGGAAATATAAGATTCATGTTTGTGGATGTATGGGGGGTCTGAAGTATGAGGTTTAGCCTCAGTTCAGCCCTACCTTTATGGTATAGTGAGTTTTTATGGTTTTTATGCAATAAAAATGTGGGAAATGAATCCTAAACCTATGCAATATGCACAACCTAAATGGGTGAGGGGGGTAGAGTGTATAAAAAGTGTGTAAATGCTGAATGGAATGATGAAAAGCTTGCTGGTTTTTATGCATACCATTTAGGTTGGTCAATAATTAAAAATTAAAAAATCTAGTAGCACGAGGGTTTCTCGGTGCTAGGTTCATGCAACACAGCATACGAGTGATAGAGAAATCCATTGAAAGAAATGCTTTTGCACTAAGCACCGATGCTAATTTTATTAATTGTTTGAGCACGTGGACATTCACAATTTGCATGAAGCATGAAATTTAAGAAGTATCAGACAATACCTCCTGGATGCATAGCAATTGTTTTTTAGAGGGATATGACCAACGTTGAGTGAGTAAGGTTGTCCAAGCTGTAGGCTAGGCGTTGGGTCTAGGGGAAAGTAAAGTGAGGAATCATGCTATATCTCCTGGAAATACGTGGATCATAAAAGAGAGAAGTGTGTGTGCGTATGTTTTATATATGTTTAGCGACGCATCGAGGGGCCAATCCCCAAGATGTAGGAGAGTCGTAGTGAGGTAGCGGCAGTCAGCCGTTGGAGGACCTCCTATGTTTGTACTTCATGCTATTTGGCAATGTGTTGGGACTCCCTCTGAGGAGTGTTAATTGGGTTAGAGTTGGACTACAAGATGTGATACAAATGCAAGATGTTTAGGAAGATGATGTATGTGTCATCCACGCTCCTGGCCGCGAGGCTGTGGGGTTGTTGAGCGCATGATAGAGGTCCGGCTAGTGCATGAGCCAGTGCTAGCCCATTTTATGTCCCATCAGTGGTGCGTCTGCTGGGAGCTACTGATAAGTGGCAGTCTTCGAATCTTGGTCTCATAAGGGACCTATTAGCTTTATTCTATTGGTCGAGAGCCGCCTTGAAGCGGTGGATATCAAGTTAGTCTGATAAAAACCTTGGTCATTAATATGATGGTCAATCCAAGAAATCCCCAACACCCAAAGGATACTTTGTCTATCTTGAATAGTCTAGTGGGATCTTTGACATGTCGGGTGATTGACTATTTTACCCTTTGCCCTGAAAGTGATACCATGCTTGAGTTTGGGTCACTATGGGAGAATACCCATGGAGCTACCTCTAAGATTAATAGCCCATGGAGATTAGAGAAAAGGGAAAGTGAAAGTAGTGCTAAGATGTCACAGTCATCTATGATCATTCATGATGATAATGTCATAGAAAAGACTGTGACAATGATGGTTAATATGCACATAGGAGGACATGATGATTATGATCTAAAGATACATCCGATGCTAGTGCCCGACGCAGTTGGGTACCGTAGTGTGATTGCCAAGATCCATAAAGCATTGGATGATGTCCATGTGTGTGGAAAACCATTGTTAGTAAGGAAGAATTCATTAGGACCTATCCTAAGTTCTAGCAAAGTGGTGGCAGATGAGAATAGGCTTACTAGAACACCACTAGCAGATGATGGGATAGATTCCCTATTACATAGTGTTGGACTCCCTAAACCACTTTGTGAGTTGGCGGAAAGGGAAGTTCATGGAATTACTGACTCTTCCACACCAGTAAAGGTGGAAATGGAAGAGATTAAAGACCCTAACACACTAGTATTAGGTCAAGAGGAATACGAAGATTTTGATGACCTAGTCTTGATCCCAAAAGGGAGGACTAAATGTCCTCCTCTTTATAGGGATCTCCCAGTGTTTTATGGGTTGCCAAATGAGGATCCGATGATTCATTTAAGAGAATATGACCTAACTTGTATTGCAAGTGGGTTCGATGATATACATCGGATGCTCACATTCCCAAGTACCCTAAAGGGAGAGGCAAGGAAATGGTACTGGAGCCTCCCAAGAGGATCGATCAAATCATTTGAGGAGTCTTGTGATAGATTTCTAGATGAGTCTGGAAAGAAACTCCCTATGATTCAGGTCTTAGGGTAGCTTATGAAGTTTAGACATGAGTCTTATCCTTCTGTTAAAGAGTATGCTAGAGCCTTTGATAGTACTCTTAGGCTTTGGCCAAGAAGAGCCAGTTCACTACCGGATGATGTGCTATGTGAGCTCTTTTTGAATGGCTTAGAGATTAATACGCAAATCCAAGTGGGACTGCAAAATCCTAAGTCGTTAAGGGAAGCAAAAATGCAAGCCATTGATTATGAGGGTCATATTCAGAGATGTTGGGAAAACTTTTGGAGTTTTCCCCGCTCAGTACAAGTGCATCCTAGCTTCCAACCATTTCTGCAAGAAGACAGCTCGCTTGTTGATACGAAGGCAACCTATGAGGGGAACCTTGGTGGCCAAAATCTCAAAGCAGAAAATGGCCATCCTATGAGTAGTAATAACATGCCTCTCAGTGAACAGGTGCCAAGCCATGTAAGTCCCATTAGGGCTTGCAACACTTCCACGAGAGGTAGTTGTGATGGCAACATGGATAGAACCAATGGGCCTATGAGTGTTGATAAGCATTCTGTGTGTGGTTCTAATTTTGTTGCTAGTAAGGCTCTTGAGAGACCTTTGGTGTCGCAATCATGCTTCCGGGTGGATGTTGTTCCCTTCAGTGAAAGCATGGTTCTTATGGAAAAAAATTTGCAGTATGGATGTAAACAAGTAAAGGCATCTTTTGTAAAGAGGATGCAAAATGCTAAAAGTCCACCTGTGCTTCACAAAGGTCATAAGGATGTGAGGCCATTTGGCCATAGGGATAAGTTTGCATTGAGTTCGTTAGACCAGTGCAACAAATTGAGGGAGTGCAAGAATATTAAGGGAAATGTGAGATGGATTTGGAGACCCAAAATCTCCAAAAGTGTGGCAGGAATGTCGGATGCAAGGCCAAGGATCCCATCTGGATATGTTCTGTTGAACCCCCAAGAGGATAAGATTGGATATACATCTGACAATATACACTGCCTTGGGATACACCCATGTGATGTGCTTAGGCTTGAAGTTCTACCTAGTTTGGGTCGCAGCACTGCTTTATGTGAAAACCCAAATAGGGAAGGCTCGAATGAGTACAAAGCTATGATTCTTGCTCCCAAAGGAGCCACTCAGCCACTTGGACGACTAGTTTATTCGGATGACAATAAATGTGGGACATGCGAGCCCATGGAGGCCGTTCATTCAGCTCATAGTGCCCAAGAAGGGATCGGCCTTATTGATGAGTTATTTGTGGAAAGGCTTGGACTTGTAGCTCTACAGGAAGAAAACCCTAAGATTTAAAAAAAAAAAACCATACAAGATCAAGCTTTTAGCTAACTCGCATGAGTAGCATGGGGCTAGTTGACCTATTATATGCTATCCTTGGCACCCTAGGTAGTCTGATAGGGTGTGATGTATATGCCAAGAATATAAGCATTACGTGGACTAAAATGACCTATCTAGTTTTAAGTTAGGAAGGCTAGATGCTTTGGATATTACGTCCAGATCTCGTAAGGCCAAGAGGGCCAGTGCTGCAAGGTTCTGAATGTTGTATTTCATAAGGCCAAGAGGGCCAGTCGTCTGTTTAGTACAAGTGCGGTTAATGGTTTCTGGTTTGAGTTCTTGGCTAGACAGGTTCGAAGAAGAGCTTGGAAGGAGCCTTTTGTTACGTGGAAGCTTCTTGTGGCCCTATCCAGGTGATATCTTTCCTTTATGAGTAATGTGGTTTTTATGCTATATGTGCTTGTGTACTTGTAGGGGATTTTCTTTTCTTGTTGGGGACCGGCGTCCAAGGCATGAAGTCCTAGGTTTAGGTTAAGTATGTTTGAGGGAGGTCTGAGTAGTCGTTGCCTCCTATAAAGACATTGTCAGGCATTGAAAGACCTGTTTTAGAAGGGAGTTCTAGTGACCCTGTTCTACTAGCCTGCTAGGCAGCCGTTCTAGGAGTTCTTGTTAGTTGTGAGGCCGTTAGAGAAGCTTGCCAGAAAAAAAATAATGATGATAAAAGGAAAGAAACCCTGAATATCCCAAAAGAAAATCAATATATACGAAGGTGTGTAAAAAGGGGTTCTAACCCCTATCAAAGAAAAGAAAAGGAATGCAAATGTATAAGCAGTTGATCATTGCCTTGTGAAGGCCTGGTAGGTTCCTGGGGACGAGTCAGACCCGGGGCCAATGCCTTGTCTTCCTAAGGGTGGCATCTTGCTAGGAAAAAAAAAGAGAAATCAAGGAACGTTGGAGCGAAAATAAAAGTGAGCGTTAAAAAAGGATTAAGTGTCGCCTTGCGAGGGCTTGGTAGGTTCTTGGGTACCGAGACAGGTCCTGAGGCCGATGCCCTGTTCTCCTTGGGTCCCTACGCTCAGCTCCCTCCTTTTTACATGCCCAAGTATGTCAATAAAATAAAAACCCTAAAAGAAGAAATGTACTGAAAGAAGATACTTCTTGAATCAAGCTATAGGAGTCCTCGCCTAGTAGGAGCTCCTAGTTGTGTTGTCCTTAGCTAGGTAGGTAGTTCAGACCACCACTTGGGGCAACCTCTTTGACAGTTCTTTTTAGTTTGGCTGTGTTGGAGCAGTTGGTTAGTAACTAGCTTTGGATTTTCTATTAGATGATGCTAGGCCTACTCCTTGTGGATGTCATGCCTTGGTTCTGTCAGGGGGTAGGGGGTAGGGTGAGCATTGTGCTAAATTTTATTGCATATTTGTTTTGTATCAGCTTGATGCTTTCCTTTGGTTGTTTATGTGCAGATATGTTCGTGGATTCGACGGGCTGAGTCCCCCTATCCCATGGTTGCCAATGATAGCGGAATTTTGGTGCCGATAAGTGCTTAAAAATAGCTAAAAATTATGAATATCAAGGGAAAAATATTCAACGTCGAAGGCGGCGGCTCGATCTAGGACGATTTTAAGCGCCAAAGTGCTTTAAAGGCGCCCGAGCGACACTTGTTGATTTTTCAAAATTTTTCAGACAGACATGCAGGTTGATACGAGTTGCTGGCCAATGCAAGATGCCAAGCCGGACGCCCAAGATTTTTCAGAGCTCAATTCCGAGTCCGAACGGGGAAATGGCCAAGAATTGGTTAAGATTTGAAGAGGTGGACATGAGTTGGGCCAAGTG
Source organism: Lygodium microphyllum (assembly GCF_053477565.2). Classification (NCBI taxonomy): domain Eukaryota; kingdom Viridiplantae; phylum Streptophyta; class Polypodiopsida; order Schizaeales; family Lygodiaceae; genus Lygodium; species Lygodium microphyllum. The sequence goes on from NC_141157.1 coordinate 22,026,121, forward strand.
GTAAGTGACCCTTGGGGTCTTGGAAGCATTTTATGCCAAACAAAAACGTGGCATGAAAGATGAGTGAAAAAACGTGGAGAGAGAATGAAGAGGGATGAAAAAAAGTGGAGGAAGATGGCGCCCGATTTTTGCGCTTCTTGGATGGAGGAGGCATCATGGCTGCTACAAACAACCCCCCCAATTGATCATGAGGCTTGAATCCCCCCTGTCTGTGGACTCTATCGCCATGCTTCGCTCCTCCAATGGAGGTCTCTATAAAGATCTCTGATTTCAGTATTTCTCTCTCCTCCCTCTCTCTCCCCTAAAGGCAGATTCATGTGGTAAAGAGGAAGAAGAAGAATGGATGATGGATGCTTGTCCAATGAAGACCGGATTGCTCCATGGTGCAAGAAGATTGAAGGTTGCTGATTGTGGACTGTCATGAGCATTAATGGTGGCTGAAAATCAGTCCCGAGATATGGCAAATAAAACCCGCAACCCGCAAAAGAACGGTAATTTCATTTTTATAAAGAAAAATGGTATTTTTATGCAATTTGCTTGATGCATTCTTGTTCCCATGAGATGATAATGCATTATAATGTTGTCTTCAATGTCTTTCAACTGTTTATGCTCAGAAAATCAAAAAATCATAAGTGTTGTGGATGAAATTAGTAGTGAAAAACCCGTAAATATGCAAAATATGGGAAAATTGGGTGTTTTTGAGATATCAATGGAAAATATAATAAGACACACCAACTAAACTTGTCTTTTTGCTGCAAATGAACCTAAGGGCCACAATCCATAACCCATTTTGAACTTTCAGTCATTAAATATTGAAAAAAAAGAGAAAAATAGGAAAAATAAGGAAAAAATAGGGGAAAAATAGATTTTGAGTGTCGAAAATTAAGGAAAAATAAGATTCATGTTTGTGGATGTATGGGGGGTCTGAAGTATGAGGTTTAGCCTCATTTCAGCCCTACCTTTATGTTATAGTGAGTTTTTATGGTTTTTATGCAATAAAAATGCGGGAAATGAACCCTAAACCTATGCAATATGCACAACCTAAACGGGTGAGGGGGGTAGAGTGTATAAAAAGTGTGTAAATGCTGAATGGAATGATGAAAAGCTTGCTGGTTTTTATGCATACCGTTTAGGTTGGTCGATAATTAAAAATTAAAAAATCTAGTAGCACGAGGGTTTCTCGATGCTAGGGTCATGCAACACAGCATACGAGTGATAGAGAAATCCATTGAAAGAAATGCTTTTGCACTAAGCACCAATGCTGATTTTATTAATTGTTTGAGCACGTGGACATTCACAATTTGCATGAAGCATGAAATTTAAGAAATATCAGACAATACCTCATGGATGCATAGCAATTGTTTTTTAGAGGGATATGACCAACGCTGAGTGAGTAAGGTTGTTCAAGCTATAGGCTAGGCATTGGGTCTAGGGGAAAGTAAAGTGAGGAATCATGGTATATCTCCTGGAAATACATGGATCATAAAAGAGAGAAGTTTGTGTGCGTATATTATATATATGTTTAGCGACGCATCGAGGGGCCAATCCCCAAGATGTAGGAGAGTCGCAGTGAGGTAGCGGCAGTCAGCCGTTGGAGGATCTCCTATGTTTGTACTTCGTGCTATTTGGCAATGTGTTGGGACTCCCTCTGAGGAGTGTTAATTGGGTTAGAGTTGGACTACAAGACGTGATACAAACGCAAGATGTTTAGGAAGATGATGTATGTGTCATCCACGCTCCTGACCGCAAGGCCGTGGGGTTGTTGAGCGCATGATAGAGGTCCGGCTAGTGCATGAGCTAGTGCCGGCCCGTTTTAGGTCCCATCATTGACTAACTTATCAATTATTTCTAATGATTATTGTGTCTTCATTCTATTAGAGCTCTATTATTTCTTTCATGCCTCTCAAGAATTAAAGTTCTATCATCATGGGCCCCATATCATCCAATATTAGGTTGGCACAAAAATATATTAGATTCATCAAGGTGATCATATAGCATCAATTATAAGTTTTTTCAAGGTAATGCCTATTTGTGAAAATAATTATAAAATCTTTGAAACATATGCTTGAATAGTTTTTTTTCTCACAATTGTTGAAGAAGCAATACGCACTCACCATTGGAAAGTTTTTGCATTAGGAGAAATATGGACTCTCTTTTTTACCCCTTAAGGAGTGAATAAAAAAATATAGGCCTAATCAATGAGAAAGCTGGGATTTCAAATTCATGTAACATGAATATTCTATCCATATCTTGGCCCAAATCTTCCCTCAATAATAAAATAATGGAAAATGTGGGGAATACAATGCTGATACTTCCTAGAAGTATATGACTCGAATTTTCATTTTCTTATTTTGTTATATTTGACTTTTTATTTCTCCCCTTTTCAGTTTCCCCCTCTTTCTTAGGTAGAACTCAAATTTATCATATCTCTTTCCCCGCTTCTTCTTTCCTAACAAAATCTTACAGCCTCATTGTTGCTTGCCCTATCTGTAACCCTATGAAATTTCATTTCCTCTACACAAACATAAAGTGAGTTTCACACTTTTTATTAGAGCAAAACTCATTCTACCAAAGCCCTATGATTTTCTTCACAAAACTTTAGAAGTATATTGTTATCTTCCATGGATATTCTATGGTAAAGTTTTATCTCGTTTGGACAAAACCTGTGCAAGTTATGTGCATTCTCTGGCATGTAATTTCTTTTGTTTTGGTACTCTGGGAGTCTCTTACAGTCAAGAACAATGATCTTTTGAACACTCAACTTCGTCTTCAACATCTTATGGTTTCTTTGTAAACAAACTTATAGGTATGTTATCTGTTTTTTTTGCTACTCCATAGTTAAATTTTATCTTGTTTGAACAAAATGTATGCAAGCTATATGCATACTGAGCTTTCCTTTGTTTTTTTACTCTAAGAGTCTTCGAGGGTGGAGAACAATGATTTTTTCAAAACTCAACTTCTTCAACATCTTTGGGCTTCTTTGCAAAGAGAGCCACATGTATATTGTCACTTTCTTTTGTTGCTCAACTCATTTGGACAAAGCATATGTAAGTTATATGTATGCTTTGACCCGAGATTTCTTTTGTTTTTGTACTCTAGGAATTTGTCAGTGAAGGAACAATTGTCTTGTTATAAACATCTCTGGGCATCTTTGTGAAAAGAATTAGAGGTACAATGTTTTTTTTAATTGTTCCATTTAAATTTCAGTTCATTTGGAGAGAACATTTGTAAATTATACACATATTGATAGGTTACATTTCTATTTGGTTATTATAGATGTCTTCACAAAGGAAAAACATCAGTAGCATACTTGCAGTGGAGGTCTTCAATTGGAAAGATAGTGGCAATAATTGGATTTGTGATAAGTACCATAAGTTGGATTGGATTTTGATGCACCCAAGTACTCGAGGGAGTTTCAAGTTCAAGTGAAAGAATGTTGCAAACCCTAGCAAACATTGGAAAGGTAGAATTTTAGAGTTCAGAAAAGTGGAACAAATATAGTAATAGAAGTGTTGATCCCCAACATGTTTATACGCACAAACAAATCTCTGTACACGAAAAGAACTACATTGCAAATTATAAACAAAACAATAAGTTCTTAAAGTTTATCATTGTCTATTCTTTTTCATCAGAGTTTTTTTTTTAAATCTTTACAGTATTCTAATTAAATCTTGTTTTACTAACAGCTCTATGTCCATCAACTTTGCATGAATGGTAGAATGTGGAATGTTTGAGCGGCAAGATACATGTTTGGCATGAAGACATAGGTTCTTTAATCTATGATAATAACTCTACAAGAAAACTTGCAACTCAAAATATCTTTTTTTATAATTCATTGCATGTAGTAGAAAGCTAGAAATTGCAACATGTCCCATTGCTACCACTATCTAGTTGTGGTGAATGGTTGATTGGTAGCTTGGAGTTGTCAGGAGCATGTAAGTCCAAGATAAAATTTGACATCAATAGTGCTATGAAAACCACCACATGCTCCAAAGATGTGTATCTTAGTTGGTTTATTCCATTCTCATTGTTTGCACATTTGTTTGGTTCATGTGATGTTCTGAAGAAAACAAAGATTACTTATCAATACAAGTGTCTTTCAAGGAATGGATGAGTTAGCTATTGGGTGAGTATTGGCAAGTCAAAAGAACACATTTTAATGAGACGATTGAGTGGAGGGTCAACCAATATGATCTCACATTAAGGTAAATCTTTTTTACTACTTTGAATGCCTTGATTTAATTGACATAGTTCTATAATCTATGCAATATTGTCTTTGCATAATGATATATTGTAGCTCATCTCTTCTACTTATTTCTTAAATTTAAATATTAAATTGAATCCAAGGGATTTTTAAGGTCCTTTAGATTTCTTTTCTTAAAAATTTTCTATATTTTCTCTAGTTGGACTTGAATATACTTAGCGATCCAAGTATATTCGAGAATATAATAATGTAGAATGAAGCATTTGTCTGTATGAGTAATTTTAACACTAAATATAAAGTATTAATATAAAGAAACCAAGGTAAGAGTTTTAATTCGAAACTTTAGGGTTAAAAAAGAACATTTATTCAAAACCCTAGATACATAAAAGCTATAACTCCAAACTCATTTTCACTTTCATTCTCTACTTTCCTAAACTTGTGCTCTCCTTCCTTCTCTCTTTGTGTGCCATGGCTACCACTCCCACCTTCACTGCATGGATTATTTGTAGATAGATTAATCGAGATTATAATTCATAGAATCATGATGGAAACAGTTGCAGGAGGTTATTGCACCAAATGAGTAAAGGGCATTATGTGCTCTCAAGATTAGTAGAATAACTCGATATATTTATTACCAAGTGCAACAATGGTTAGGGGTTGATTAACTCTTAAAAAGTGAAAGTCTATTTAAAAAATCTTGTAAAACATCTTGTTAAATTATTATTGCAATATTTTTCTAAGTACCAACTAAAGAAAATTTGCTTATGTTGGGTAAGTTAGCCCTAAATGGGAAATCCATGTCTTGCTTAACAACGTTGAAATATTTCTACTCAACTATAATATTTCCGCACGAAATATTAATAATCCTATACCCCGCACATCCCGCACAAGAGCAACTTAAAGTAATCTCCCGCAACAATAAAATGTTGGTGTGGCTAAGTGCTCCCTCCTCATGCACTAGCAAACTCCACCCGCATCTTGTGTAAGAGGCCGTGGCTTAAAACCCGTAGCCTATGCGAGAACACCCCTTCAAGGGGGAAAAGGGATAATGGATAAATTTTTGGCAAATTTTTTTATGGATAAACTCCGCTCCCCTTCAGCCGTTGCATGGCGAGGGAGAGGGAGTGTGAGAGGAGTGGGTGTGGAGTAGGAGAGCATGGGGGGGAAGGAGGCATGTTGCCTGCTGTGTGTATGGCTATCCCCCCCCCCCCCCCCCCCCCCCCCTTACAAGCCTATAAGAACCCCCCCAAGCTAGGGGGGGAAGATAGAGGAGGGAGATTGGACTGTGCTATGCTGCCCGCCAGAGAACTGCCGCCACCATATTACCGCCGCAGGCTGTTGCCGCCAGGCCGCTATTGCTGCGCCCCTGCCATCATCTCCATCATCATCCTCTTCATCTCCTTCATCATCATCCTCATCATCCTTCCAATTATTCGGTCTCCACGTCATCTCTGGTACTCTAGAAGCTTGGAAGCTTCTATTAAAGCTTTCCATAGCCCCTATTCACATGTGCCTTTCTCGGGTTTTTAAAACCGAATTTGCAAGGGCCGTTTCCTGTGAAGGGAAGTAAGTACGCAGGCAGAAGGGAGTTTTGGAAACCAGATAAAGGGCAAGCAAATTTTGTCGAGTCGAGATCTACATCCTCGATGGCTCCTAAGCAAAAGTCGCGAGGTGCACACACGGGAGCTTCCACCCCGAGTACACGTGTGGACAATGCTCCGATCCTTAATGCCCAAGTTCTTAAAAATTAATTATGCATGAAGGGATACATTAAGCATGTTGGTTTTCAGGAAAATTTAAATGCATTTACTCATTCAATTATAAAGCTTAGTGGCATGTTGAGCACTTGTATTTTGTTTGCACCACCGTGGTTAAGAGTAGCTACAAATTTCAACGCATGACACATAAGTTATATGACAGAATTGTGCAAAGGCATCCTTGTGGCATCTCGCAAGGTATAGGACATATAACTCATAAAACATTTATGTAATTAAATTCTTGGTTGTGTCTCACGATTAAGGTAATCATAGACGGATATTAAATGATGTCCGAATAGTTGCAATGCATGGAAAGGATTTATGTATCTTGCATATTGCATGTAATGATAATTACATGCTAGGTCGGGTTAAGTGCTAAAGGACGGATTAGATCAATAATGGTCTTATGGCATTCGCTCATGCATGCAGTTTTTATCAAAGTTTGAATGCATCTTCATTAAAAATATTAAAGCTTTGATCCCATTGCATCATTATAATTTAGGGCAAGGAAAAGAAAAGATCATTGTAGATCTTATAGCTGCATAAAAGGAAAAGTCTATAAATCGCTTAATTGCATGGAATGTTATATCTTGCAGTTATTTGCATCTTCTAGGTAAAGATACTTGCTGATTTAGAAGGAAGTAATTGCATCCTTAAAAGAAAGATCATCTTAAATCATGGGTTAGTGATTCACGTATAGTTGAATAGCTTACATGAGAATCATAAAGGTATGATTAGCTAGTGTACGACGATCACCTCAAAGTGCTAGGTAGGGTTAAGTTACGTTAAAATTCTGTCTAGTATCGCACTTAGGATGCCAACCTAATATTTTCGATCCCAAAGATCCTAGCCACATTCTTAGAAATGTTAGGATTGTCATATCGGCCATGCAAGAATGATCTAGGGTTCTCACCCTAGTGATCGGATGACCAAATGCTAGACTTCCACAAGGAAATTAGGAACCCTAGGGCCAAAGCGTTATCGGCCTAGTAGGGTTAGGGTTGGATTGGGTCAATAGGACTCCCAAACCCTATATCTTGGTCAAAGGTATTCTTGGCCAAGGAATACCGTGTGATGGGAGAAATAATCCCACAAGTTAGATGCGACACCTATCTTGTGCAACAACTTGCAACATTGCATGGTTTTGTGTCTGAATCACAAAATAGTATTGCCACTCCTTAGAACAGGATTGGCGAGTTCTAGGAACAAGTCTAATCTTCTAGAGGATAAGTAGACATCTTGCTACTTCACCCTTCCTTGGGTTGATTTGCCAAGATAGGATAATTATGAATTACCTAGCGGGAAATTGACCAATCAAGTGAGGACAACGGGGTTGTCCAGGATTTATTGACCTTAATATAAGGAAACCTAAGGTATTAACAATTTGGGTCAATAGGGTATAAATCCTAACCCAAGAAAAGAGGGTAAACAAGTTACGAAACCCTTGGGATCTTGCCAAGTCACAATTGATCCCGGATCGAATGTTGGATGTATTCCGAGAGAAGGATTCACACCTTAGCAGTTGCCCGTATAAAGGACTATTGGAGTGCTTGTGTTTGTACACTTAGGAGCACTGTTTGTTCTTCTTTGCTTAAGGAACTAATGCTGGAAAATAACTAATGAAAGCTTGAAGGGAGAGGCAGCATCAGTTACCCCTGATTGTCTGCCAGACCCTATCCAAGGGGATTGTTAGCCGCACTGGGTATGTGGACCGAACCCTCTGCGAGAGGTCTTTCCGTGGGTGCTACTTGGAGCAGGAGGACGCTTGGGTGCCAGGGGGGATCTGGCCATATATCCCTTGCCTCCGGGTCTTGCACAAGAGGCCGACATGACTCGAGATGGGATCTCAAGGCCCGCATACTAGTCAACGGGCAGAAACTTGGAATAGCGATCCCTGAGGATTATTGGAATTGCCTTCGGGCGGAGGATGTATTCCAAATACTGATAAATAAAGATTGAATGTTGAAAAGGAACTTGCTTGACATTGTTTTTATATGTCTGTGCCTGAGCTACGTGAAGGAACCAGTGATTAATTGGTTAATTAAGGAAGCTGCTTTTGCTTGTTAAACTAAATGTGATAGGTAATTAGATAACTAAAGTAACCCGAGGAAAGTGCGGTGGATGTGACCCTGGGTCCGTCCTACGGAAGGGTGGTCCCGGTTGGCCGAGAACTTTTCTCAAAGGAATTGACAGCGAGGTAACAATGACCTAGAATCTAGAGAGCTAGAATCCCGATTTATAATGTTCTAGGGGAACGGAATGGGACTATGCCTTACGGGCAGAGAGGTAGAGCTTTGCATCCCTCTTGTTTTCCATTCTCCTTGAACCAAGTGCAGTATAAATCCGCTTCGACCCTGATGTTTCTGAGTAAAATAGTTCGTCAAGCTAGTTACTTTCTAGGAACTTGACAATTAGGAAAACCCTGATTCAGGTCGGCCCTAAGTGGGAACGATCGGAATGCTTCGACTTCATGGCAGACTCGAGAAGACCTAGATCACAAACCCCATGACATTCCATGGGAGTGCCGGGCGGCGCTTTCTGGACTCTCTTCCTGATGGGTTGCTAAGACGTGTCCTACAAGTGGTAAGGGGGACACGTAAATCAGAGCGAACCAACGGGATCTAATATTTACAAGGAAACTTAATGAGGAGAAGTAAAGCAAATGTTGTTGTTAAGAACATTTCCTTATTTACTTATCGATGATGTCCTGCCCTAGAGTTGCAAAGCATGGAACAAATTCTTGGTGTTCCAGGTTATGTTTATGACTGCGATGCGTGCTTCAGATTATTGACGAAGGCTAGGTATGATGAATATCCTAGACCGCATCTACAATCCTTCACCCATGTACGTGGAATGGAGATGGATGGGTGATTCAGGAATTTAATATATAGCTGCCCACAGACTTGCGTACCTTCGGACCAACTTGAAGAGAATCAAGTGGACTCTCAAACTTTGGAGACACTACTTGCTAGGTAATAAATTTACCTTAGTAACAGACCACAAGAGTCTTAAATGGATTTTCACCCAGAATGAGCTCAATATGAGGCAACATCGATGGATTGAAGTGCTGGAGGAATATGATTTTGAAATCAAATACGGGCCTGGAAAGGAGAATGTAGTCGCCGATGCACTCAGTCTTGCAATGCATTTTTAAATTCTCTAATTTTGCAAGATCCATCAATAGCAAGATCTCTAGCCACAAAGGTATCCATACCAAATAACCCAACTCTTAATCTAGCTAGAGAATAGGCATGTCATGACCCAACCTATCAGAAACTGCTAAGGGAGATCCCCATCAAAGATCAATACCCGAAGCTACAAACAAAGTATCAAGAATTCTCTATCAATAGTGGACTTGTCTACTATAGGACGAGATTATGTATTCTGGCAAGCCGATCACTCAAATAGAAGACACTTTTGGAAACCCATGACTCCCCTTTCTCAGGACATCCTAGCTATGCCAAGACCCTCAATACGGTCAGGAAGAACTATTATTGGGATAGGCTCAAAGGTGACATTCTCAAATATGTCACAGAATGTTTGTCTTGTCAATGCATCAAGGCTGAACATATCAAAATGCCAGGGAAATTGCAACCACTTGACATTCCCCAAATGAAATGGGAATTCATCAGTATGGACTTTGTTGTTGGCCTGCCCCAAGTTCAAGGAGGATACAACTCCATTATGGTCATGGTGGATATGCTCATCAAGGTTGCACATCTTATCCCTTTTAAGAAAAACTATAAAGCCTCAGACATCGCAAGGTTATTCATCAAGGAAATATTCGAACTGCATGGGCTACCCAGAAGAATCATTAGTGATCGTGACTCTCTCTTCACATCACACTTCTGGAGGGCTATCTTCGAGGCCATCGGGACTCAACTCTGTTTCAGTACAGCTTATCATCCCCAAATCGATGGTCAAACAGAGCGAGTCAACCAAGTCATTGAAGATATACTTAGGGCACACTGCTGTCGTGAACCCAAAAGGTGGATTCAATATTTGCCATTGGTTGAGTTTTCCTATAATGCTTTTTACTAACAAAGCATTTAGATGACCCCTTTTCAAGCATTGTATGGGCACAATTGTCGTAGTCCTTTAAGCTTATCGGATCCCACCTTGAGGGTTGAAGCTTCAAAGCAGATGCTAGAAGACATGGATGACCAAATCAAGTCAATAAGATAGGACATCCAAGTCACCAAGGACAGACATAAGGCTTATGCAGACTTGAAGTGTCACGACAGATCCTTCATTGAAGGTGATATGGTCTTCATTCGCATACGCCCAAGGAAGAGTTCCCTATCCTTGGGTGAATGCACAAAGCTAAGTCCAAGGTATTTTGGACCCTACAAGATTCTCAAGTGCCTTGGGTCTAATGCTTACAGATTACAACTCCCCAAAAACTTAAAAGTTCATAATGTTTCCATATCAGCCTATTAAAAACGTATGTACCTAACCCTTGTCACGTGCTTGATGATCAACAAGTTGTAATACCTGGCCAAGGAGTCCTTGAGCTACAGCTTGATAGGATCTTAGATGTTAGGGAGAGGCATTTGAGATCCAGGACCTTGAGAGAATACCTCGTCCAGTGGAAAGATTATCCCAAGGAGGATGCCACTTGGATAGATGAAAGTACTCTCAACGAACAATACCCCCAGCTCTTCTCGAGATGAGGACATCTCGATTCCTCTAAGGGGGAGAGAATGTAATATTTTTGCACAGAATATTAATAATCCTAGACCCCACACATCCCACGTAAGAGTAACTTAAAGTAATCTCCCGCAACAATAAAATGTTGGTGGCTAAGTGCTCCCTCCACATGCACTAGCAAACTCCACCCGCATCGTGTGTAAGAGGCCGTGGCTTAAAACCTGTAGCCTATGCAGGAACACCCCTTCAAGGGGGAAAAGGGATAATGGATAAATTTTTGGCAAATTTTATTATGGATAAACTCCCCTCCCCTTCAGCCCATTGTATGGCGGGGGAGAGGGAGTGTGAGAGGAGTAGGTGTGGAGTAGGAGAGCATGGGGGGGAAGGAGGCATGCTACCTGCTGTGTGTATGGCTACCCCCCTCCCTTACAAGCGTATAAGAACCCCCCCAAGCTAGGGGGGAAGATAGAGGAGGGAGATTGGGCTGTGCCGTGCTGCCCGCCAGAGAACTGCCGCCACCATATTGCGGCCGCAAGCTGCTGCCGCCAAGCTGCTGCTGCCGTGCCCCTGCCATCATCGCCATCATCATCATAATCATGATCCTCTTCATCTCCTTCATCGTCATCCTCATCATCCTTCCAATCATTCTCTCTCCACGTCATCTCTGGTACTACAGAAGCTTGGAAGCTTCTTTGGAAGCTTGTATTAAAGCTTACCATAGCCCCTATTCACATGTGCCTTCCTCGGGTTTTAAAAACGGAGTTTGCAAGGGCCATTTCCTACAAAGGGAAGTAAGCACGCGGGCAAAAGGGAGTTTTGGGAACCGGATAAAGGGCAAGGAGAGTTTTCCGAGTCAAGATATACACTCTCAATGGCTCCTAAGCAAAAGTCGCGAGGTGCACACACGAGAGCTTCCACCCCAAGTACACATGTGGACAACGCTCCAATCCTTAATGCCCAGGTTCTTAAAAATTAATTCCGCATGAAGGGATGCATTAAGCATGTTGGTTTTTAGGGAAATTTAAATGCATTTACTCATTCGATTTATAAAGCTTAGTGGCATGTCGAGCACTTGTATTTTGTTTGCACCTCCGTGGTCAAGAGTAGCTGCAAATTTCAACACATGACGCATAAGTGATAGGACCTGAAATGGGATGGCACTAGCTATAGCATTAGCCGGACCTCATGCTCATCATAGACAAACACACCCTCATGGCCTCGTGGACCAGGAGCATCAATCTAATGCTAAAGAACAAACTGCCCTAAAGCCTAATCTATGCGTTTATAGTTTCATCATTTTGTAGTCCAACGTTTCCCTTTCTATAAGCTCCTCATAGGGAGAATCCATACACATTGGCAATGCCACGATCACATACATGGAGGCAACCTCATGGTAGAAACACCGCGGCCCCACTGCAGCTCTCCTACATCGCAGGGATTGGCCCCTTGATGCGCTGTTCAACATATAAAACATTCGAACACACTCCACTCTTCATTTCCAAAAGTAATCCAGGAGATATACCATGTGTCCTTACTTAACAGTCCCTTAGGAAACCGACCCTCTATCGTATGGCAATGGATAACCTTACACTCTCAATCGTGGGTCAAATTCCGAAGAAAACAATTGTATTGCAGTTCAGGAGTTTTTCCGTTGATACCATGAACTATGCATAGTGCATAACTGAATGATTTAGTGCACAAACAGAAGGAAATCAGCATTGTGCATCGTGCGAAACCAATCTTTTCATGATTTCCATGCTAGTGTTTATGTAATACAAAGAGAAAAGACACCAAGCCTTATGCTCATGCTGACTTTCTCTTTATTTTAAAACAACGTCCTATAGGCATGATGCAACACATAAAATAGATTTTATTTTATACTTTGATGCTCAACCTCCCCTCTCACCCTACCGTTTAATGTTTTGCATTCATTGATAGGTGAAAGGGTCATTTTATGTGTGTTTCTTCACAAAGAAAGCGATAAACATGAACGGAAACATAGAAACGAGGGTAAACGGAGGCCAACCTCATGCTTTACCTTCATTATACGCTGAACAAACACATATGTAATTTTTTGAAATTTTCCTTTTACCGTTTCCTAATTTTCTTCCATTTAAAACCAAATTTTCACCATTTTTTGGTTTTTTTTCCTCTATTTTCTTCAATAAAAAGATGACCAAAAATTAGGATTGATTGTGGGCTATGGCCCTTAGGTTCCTTGACAGCAAAATTTCAGGTTTTGTTGGCATTATGTCTCATATTTTTCATTTATTTTGCAAAAACCCCATTTTTACCCATTAAACACGTGTTTTTTGGGTTTTATGACATTAATTTCAGCCATATCACTCATGATTTTCTAATTTTCAAATTATAAACTATTGAAACGCATAAAAACAAAATCATAATGCATAATCATCCCATGGAAATAATGTTTCATCAATCAAATAGCATAAAAACTCATTTTTTCTTCATAAAAATTGAATTACCGCTTAGGCTCCATGTCTTGGGATCTCGGTTTTGGTGCGTGACTGCGGGACAGCCCACATTCAATGTCCAGCATCTTCACAATCAGCAATCTTCACATCCACATCCATCCAGAAGCAATCCGATTCCAATCAGACAAGCTTTCCTTCACCATTCTTCATTTTCCTCTTGCACACAAGAACAACCCCTTAGGGGAGAGAGAGGGAGGAGAGAGAAAGACTAGATTTCCATCTCTGCATTCAGGCCACCATTGGACGAGCGAAGGATGGTGATATGCTCAGCCCACACAAGGAAATCAAGGGCCAATGTCAATCAGGGGGGTTGCATTCAGCCTGCCATCTCCATCCACCAACAATGGGGCACAAATTTTGAGTGCCAACAGACACGCCATCTCCACGTTTTTTGCTCCTCTTCTCTCACCAGGATTTTTTGGCTGCATAAAATGTTTGGGGAGGGGGGGGGGGGGAGGGTCAAGCTCCCAAAGATCATGCCCAATTTGGCCTCCCAAGTGTCCACCCTTTCATATCTTGACCGATTCTTGGCTCCTTCCTCGTCCGACATTCAAATCGAGCTCTGAAAAATCCTGGGCGTCCGGCTTGACATCCCGTATTGATTGGCAACTCTTGACAACCTGCATGGCAGTCTGAAAATTTATCAAAAATCTGCAAGTGTCGCTCGGGCACCTTTTAAGAGTCGTATTTCACTTAGTGCTTAAAATCGTCCTAGCTAGAGCCGCCGCCTTCAATGTTAAATAATTTTCCCCTAAATTCTAGATTTTTTGGAAAATTTTAGGCACATCCCGGGCTCAAAACTCCACTCTCATTGGCGACCATGGGATAGGGCGACTCAGCCCGTCGAATCCCACAGGAGATCTGCACAAAACAACCAAAGAAAGCATCAAGTTGATACAAAATAGATACATATTAAAACACAACACAATGCTCACCCTACCCCCTAACAAAATCAAGGCATGAAATCCACAAGGACTAGGCCTAGCATAATCTGATAGAAGGTCTGAAGCTAGTCACTAACCGACTGCTCCAACACGGCCAAACTAAAAAGAACTATCAAAGAGGTCGCCCTAAGTGGTGGTCTGAACTACCTACCTAACTAAGGACAACACAACCAGGAGCTCCTACTAGGCAAGGACTCCTATAGCCTGTTCAACACTATAATATATAGACCCAATAGCGACGTTTAAAGCGACGAAATTATTCATGGAAAAAATTACCCCCGTCATCGCTATTAGCGTTGCTAATTGGGTTAGCAACACAAGTAGCGATGCTAATAGCGACGCAAATAGTGACGCTAATAGTGACAGTTGCAGAGTAAATTTGCAATGCAAATAGTGACGATTACATAGGGAAAAAAAATAGGTGGCAGGGCATGCAGCCCTGCCACCCTTCTAGCTATATGCACTAAATATTCTTGCATAATTCATTTGCCAATGTCAGCTACATCTAATGTCTAAAAATTGTGTATCAGATTATTTTAAAAAAAACTTAATCCTTTGATTGCAAAAGCAAGATATAATTAATTTGAAAATGTATTTCGCAATGAGCTTTTTCATCACTTGCTTAGGCTCGAGAAGAAAAAGAGATTGTGATTACAAAAGCTACATATAATCAATTCAAAAAAGTATTACTCAAGGAGCTTTTTTATCACTTGTTAGGCCCAAGAAGAAGAGCTTCACTTCAAGCTTTCATTATAGTCAGGACCCTGAGGTATGAATAAGTCCCATTAATCTTCTGCTCACTCCAGCTTATTCCAAAATTGTTCAAGTCTTTTTGGGGAGCATTTGGACATCTGTAAGAGTTATACCATGGTGTTGGAGCCAGAAACCCTTATATAGGGAGTGGTAGTGTCTCTAATCTCTACTTCTTCCTTTTTGTTTTTACCTACGTCTAAGTCATCTTCTATCTCTTCTTTCTTGTCTTCACCCTCAATCTCAATGGATGGAGGTGTTTTAAGATCAAAAGAATCAAGCTCATCCTCCCCCTTCTCAAACTCCATTTCTTGAGCTCAGATTAGTTACTGTACTCCAAGTAGATCCATGAAACAAACAAATTTCTCTTTACCAAGTGATTTGGTAAAGATATCCGCTACTTGGTCTTGTGTCTTCACATGAAGTAGATCAATCTGTCGTGCAAGTACCATTTCTCTTATGAAACCGTAATGATTCTCTATGTGTTTGGATCTAGCATGATAGACGGGGTTGCTAGCTAGTATCCATATACACCTCAGGTTGTATACATAACCCTCACGCTACTCCATATATACCTCTTCAAGCAAGTCACCATTCATGAATGCATTTTTGACATCCACTTTTCATCATTTTCAGCCCTTAGAAGCCACTAATGCAATGACTATTCTCACCATTTCCATCTTGGCAACCGAGCTGAAA
This sequence comes from Lygodium microphyllum, assembly GCF_053477565.2. Lineage (NCBI taxonomy): Eukaryota > Viridiplantae > Streptophyta > Polypodiopsida > Schizaeales > Lygodiaceae > Lygodium > Lygodium microphyllum. The sequence continues at coordinate 22,041,620 of NC_141157.1, forward strand.
GTCTCCTCATAATTAGGCCGTATTGTTGTGCATATCCCTTTGCAACGAGCTGGGCTTTATACCTTTCCAGCGAACCATCTGACTTGCATTTCTCTTTATAAACCCATTTGCGTAAAGACATGGAGTACCTCATCCTTGTACTTCCGAATGTACAGCCATGTGTATCAGTTGAAATCATCTATCCAACCGACACTAGATTCTTGCAAATTTCGTTCTGACATCTGTCCAATCGACAATAGATTCTTGGTAATAGAAGGTACATGTAGTACATCATGTAGGATCTTCTTTCTATCATCATAGCTGTAGCATTCTACCTTCCTACTGGTGGGCTGTCTCGCACTCGTGCCCAAAATCTTTCCATCCCTTTTAGCTCCAAGTCTTGCATGACTTCCCAAACAACGTCCTTATGAAAATATATTTTTGGAATGAGAAGCTCGTATCTGCACTGGATTTTCCTTATGTCCCCAAGGGCGATAGTGCCCGGTTTCCATCTCCTCTTCTTCTCTAGTGGTCGTTGTGCTCTATGGGGAGCACCTGTTGCTGCACTAGAGGAGGCTCCACCTTGTACTCTAGGTGGCGGGCTTTGGTATGCTGCCTCTCCATGGCCGAGAAATGGAGACGTGCTTGCTTGGTGCCTGCCATGCAAGATCAAGGAGGGCAAGATGGAGAAGAGACAGAGGTTGGGGGTTCCCTCCTCCTTTGTAGTTGTCCCCTCTCTTTTAGCAGATGTGGTGGCAATGGTAGTGGCAATGGCAGCTTCTCTCTCTCTCTCTCCCTCTCTCTCAATCTCCCTTGTGTTGATCCGTCTCCCTTCTTCTCTCTATACATCTCTTCATCAACAAAAAGAAAAAAAGAAGTAAATAAAAGAGAAAAACAAAGAGAGAAGATATAATACATTTACCTCAAAGCTTAAAGAAGAATCCTTTCGCGCTTCTTTCCTTCTTCTTCTTGTCCTTCACGGGTTCCCTCATTCTTCTTTGCAGTTGTCCCCTCTATTTTTGTGGTGGATTGGCTGTGGCAGTGACCTCTCACTCTCTCTCTCAATCTCACTTGCGCATGTTGATCTCTCTCACTTCTTCTTTCTATACACTCTTCATCAACAAAAAGAAAAAGAGAAGTAAATAAAAGAGAAAAACAAAGAGAGAAGATATAATACATTTACCTCAAAGCTTGAAGAAGAATCCTTTCGCACTTCTCTCCTTCTTCTTCTTGTCCTTCACGAGTTCCCTCATTCTTCTTTGCAGTTGTCCCCTCTATTTTTGTGGTGGATTGGTGGTGGCAGTGACCTCTCTCTCTCTCTCTCTCAATCTCACTTGCGCACGTTGATCTCTCTCACTTCTTCTCTCTATACACTCTTCATCAACAAAAATAAAGAGAGAAGTAAAGAAAAGAGAAAAACAAAGAGAGAAGAGATAATGCACTTACCTCAAAGCTTGAAGAAGAATCCCTTCGCGCTTCTCTCCTTCTTCTTCTTCTCCTTCACAAGTTCCCTCCTTCTTCTTTGTAGTTGTCCCCTCTCTTTTTGTGGTGGATTGGCAGTGGCAGCGACCTCTCTCTCTCTCTCTCTCTCTCTCAATCTCCCTTGTGCACATTGATCTCTCTCACTTCTTCTCTCTATACACTCTTCATCAACAAAAAGAAAGAGAGAAAGAGAGAAGTAAAGAAAAGAGAAAAAAAAGAGAGAAGAGATAATGCACTTACCTCAAAGCTTGAAGAAGAATCCCTTCGCGCTTCTCTCCTTCTTCTTCTTCTCCTTCACTGGTTCCCTCCTTCTTCTTTGCAGTTATCCCCTCTCTTTTTGTGGTGGATTGGCGGTGGCAGCGACCTCTCTCTCTCTCTCTCTCTCTCTCTCTCTCTCTCTCTCTCTCTCTCTCTCTCTCTCTCTCTCTCTCTCTCTCTCTCTCTCTCTCTTTCAATCTCCCTTGCATATGTTGATCTCTCTCACTTCTTCTCTCAATATACTCTTCATCAACAAAAAGAAAGAGAGAAGTAAAGAAAAGAGAAAAACAAAGAGAGAAGATATAATTCACTTACCTCAAAGCTTGAAGAAGAATCCCTTCGTACTTCTCTCATTTTTTTTCTCCTTCGGGAGTTCCTTCCTTCTCCTATACACTTGTCCTCTCCCTCTTCGTGGATGGCGGTAGTGGTGACGGCCTCTCTCTCTCACTCTCTTGCTTGTTTACAAACCTGTAAAATGCCATGCTCGGGTTTTGACAAATTTTTATGAAGTGCCTCTCTCTCCTGTTTTTTATTTCTCTCCATCTCTCTCTTCCTTCCCCTCCCTTCTTCTCTCTATTTCTCTTCCTCTTTCCCTCTCCACTCTCACTCAACTCATCTCATTGCAAAGACAATCAAAGATAGAAAATAAAAAGCTTAAGAAACAAAGATATTGAAAGAAATATCACCCCGCCTCTCTTTATCTCTCTCTCCCCCCTCTCCCTTTACTTTTCTTTATTAACCTTTTCTCTCATTCTCTCATTCTCTCATTGTTTTCCTATTTCTCTCTCCCTCTCTCTCCCTCTCTATTTTTTCTCTCTATCTCTCTTTCTCCTTCTCTCTCTCTCTCTCTTCTTTTCACTCTCCTTCCTCCCTTTACCTCACCCTTCTTTTCTACATCCTCCTCCTCTCTTCCTTCCCTCTCCCTCTCTCTATTTCTCTCCCCCTCTCTTTATCTCTCTATTTCCCTTTCTTTGTTTCCTCTCTCTTTGTTTCCCCCCCCTCTCTCATTGTTTCTCTCACTCATCCTCTCTCCCTCCCTTCATCTCTCATTTCTCTCTTCCTCTTTCTCTTTATTTCCTTTCTCTCCCTTCATTCTTCTCCCTTGTTTCCTCCCTCCCTCTCTTTCCATGTATCTCTTTGTAAAGAAAAACAAAAAAAGAAAACAAGAGAACACAAAAATAAAGCAAGAAGAGGCAATGTACCTACCTCAAAGGCCTAAAAATGAAACCCTTTGTACCTTCTCTTTGCACCTTCCCTCCCTTCTCCGTCGCACACTTCTCTTTCTTCTTCATGTATAGCGGCGGCGGTGGCGACGATGGTGATGAGCTCTCTCTCTCTCTCTCTCTCTCTCTCTCTCTCTCTCTCTCTCTCTCTCTCTCCCCTTCTTCCTCTCTCTCTCTCTCTCTTCCTCTCAAAGCTTTAAGCTCTCTCACTCTCTCTTTCATTCTTTCTCGCAAATGTTTTCTCGGCAAATGTTACGCTCGGGTTTTCAAAACTTTTTCCCCAGACCGACGTCGCTATATGTGTCGCTATTAGCGTCTCTATTTGCATCACTATTTGCGTCTCTATTTGCATCGCTATTTATGACACAAATAGCGACGCATATAGCAACGCTTTTAGTGACACCGCTTTTTTGCATCGCAAATAGCCGTCGCTATTGCCACATTCCCTTGTAGTGCAAGCAGTATTTTCTTTTAGCACATTTCTTTTTTTAGGATTTTTATTTCTCCATACTCGGGTATGTAAAAAGGAGGGAGCTGAGCATAGTGACCCAAAGAGAACAGGGCATCGGCCTCAGGTCCTGTCTAGGTACCCAAGAACCTACCAAGCCCTCACAAGGAAACACTTAATCCTTTTCTAACGCTCACTTTTATTTTTGCTCCAACCTTCCTTACTTTCTTCTTTTCCAGCAAGATGCCACCCCTAGGAAGACAAGGCATCGGCCCCGAGTCTGACTTGTCCCTAGGAACCTACCAGGCCTTCGCAAGGTGATCATCAACTGCTTATAGATTTTTCTTTCTTTTCTTTTCTAGTTTTATGGGGGGTTAGAACCCCTTTTTACACACCTTTATATATATTTATTGTCTTTAAGATATTCAAGGTTTTTTTTCTCTATCATCATCATTTTCCTTCACCAGGCTTCTCTAATTTCCTCACAACTAACAAGAACTCCTAGAACGGCTGCCTAGCAGGCTAGCAGAACAAGGTCACTAGGACACCTTCTAAAATAGGCCTTTTGATGCCTGACAATGTCTTCACAGGAGGCAACGACGACTACTCAGACCTCCCTCAAACATACCTAACCTAAACCCTGGGACTTCATGCCTTGGACTTCGGTCCCCAACAAGAAAAGAAAAATCCCCCAAAAAGTACATAGACACATAGCATAAAAACACGGTACTCATAAAGGAGAGATATCACCTGGATAGGGCCACGAGAAGCTCCACGCAACAAAAGGCTCCTTCCAAGCTCTTCTTCGAACCTATCTAGCACGAGACTAAAACAAGAAACCATTAACCGCACTTGTACTAAACAGACAGCTGGCCCTCTTAGCCTAATGAAATAAAGCATTTAACGACAAAAAACTGATCGGCCCTCTTGGTCTAACGAAACAAACTTTCAAAACCTCGCAAAATTGGCCCTCTTGGCCTAACGAGATCAAACAGAATAGCACCTACATATCCCTCCTTGAAATAGTACAGATATATAATAATATGTTCCTTTCCAAGGAGGAAAAACCAGGGCTCACAGCCCTAAACTAAATGCATAAGGTTATGACCCATCCCTCCTGCATATATAGCATGAGGCGTATGCATAACATGTTGTCTAATCAACCTATGGGTTCAGGATAACAACAGTAGATTGGTCTCAGCTACTCTTTGTATCACCCATATCAACCATCGCCTACCATATATTGCATGCTCTGATAATATTCCCCACAAGCGACTGGGTCATGTCTCATTATTGATAGCAATATCCAAACTAGGACCACAGTTAAAGAAAATGTCTTCTTCATAAGCAAGATTTGCCAGTGAATCCACAAACTGATTCCAGTAACGTGGAATCAACTGAAAAGACACTCTCTCAAACTCCTCAAGTAGGGTCATCGCAGTTCGATGATACAAACAAAGGATGGGATTCCGCACTGTGTGTGTCCCATCTAGCTGATTCAAGATCAACTGGGAATCCCCTTTTACTAACAACTGTTGAATACCGCCTTGTTTGGCAATATGCAGTCCCATAATCAAGGCTTTATACTCTGCCATATTGTTAGTGAATCCTACCCCGAGATAAGCATCTAACTTCATCGTAACTCTACGTCGGGGATCTCGGATTACTATTCCAACACTCCCTTTTTTATTAGGGCCCCTGGACGCTCCGTCAAAATATAATGTGTACGTCCAAAATGGGTTTACACAGCCTGCCATCACGAATTCATCTATTCGTAATTGTGATAGTCAAAATTTAGCATGTTTAGAGGGTGAACTGACGACTCCATCCCACCTTCTTCATTGAACTCAACATGGATACTTGTCAATATTCGTAAGCAGTGATGGCAGAAGACTTTTTGATCTTCCACACAAAGGTTCCATCTTCTTGCTCAATCACTTTGTATCATTTGCTCCACTAGATAAGTTTCCCCTGATGGTATCTCTGCTCCAGATATGGGTGCTCTAAATAAGGAATTAACCGCCCCATCAACCAACTGTAAGCTCTTTTGCAGGTCTCAAATCAGCCCCAACATGGACCTGCAATGCATTTTTCCTGTATTAGTATACTTAGAAATAATAAGATTTAATCTTATTAAGATTAACCTTATTTTTAAACTCTACTCCCTACAGATCAGCTAGTAGCCGTAGACCTATTTTTCCCTATCCTGACAATCTTGTAGGGGCCATCCCATCTAGGTTCTAGCTTCCCTGGAAATAGCTCCCTACATGCATCATAGTATAGAACTAATTGCTATTTTTTAAAGGTATACTTCTTTGCTTTAAGGTCATGCAACTGCTTCATCTGACGTTTAGCTACCTCCTAGTGTAATAGGCTCTGCAACTTCAGTTCATCCAGGTGGGCTATGGTCGTGAAACATTCAAAAAGTGAATACTCATCTCCCAAAGAGTGGTTTATTGCAAATCATATGGTTAGCAACTCGATTTTGAGGGGTAACACACACTCTTCTCCATAAACTAATTTAAATGGAGTATGGCCGATAGCTCACTTGAATGTTGTATTGTACGCCCATACTGCCACATACAACTTCCTGTCCCAGTCTCGTTTCTTCCCAGAGACTATTTTAGACAAGATACCCACAAACTGCTTATTGGTACTTTCGACTTGCCCGTTGGCTTGCGGATTATAGGGGATCGTTTTGTTGTGCTTGATTTGCCAAGCTTCAGCCAAGCTTTTAATCACCTATTCAGAAAGTGGGTTCCACGGTCCAACACTAGTACACTTAGTGGACCGAAACGGTAGATAATCTTCTCTAAAAGAAAACTTGCAGTCTCTTTTGCATTGTCTTGCCTCGTCGCCTGCACTTCTGACCATTTTGTGAAATAATCAGTTGCTACTATAATGTACCTCTTCTGGGTAGTAAACGACAGGGTGATAGGACCCACAAAATCAATGCCCCACTTCTCAAATGGAAGGATAGCCATGATAGGCGTAAGTGGGCGTTTCTTATTCTCTCTACTATCATGTCTTTGATAGGTATCACATCTCTTAATGTACTCAAAGGAATCTTGGAAAATGGACGGCCACCAATATCTAGCTCTTAACGCTTTCTGTGCCGTCAACCATCCCGCGAAGTGCCCTCCACATGCAGAGTCATGGCACTCTTCCAAGATGAAAGGAACCTCGTCAGGCATCACACCTCGGCGATAGATATCATCAACTCCCTGTCGATATAGTGCTCCTGCGATCAAGGAAAACTTCAAAGCCTGTTGTTTGATTTTCCTCTTTTTCGATTTTGATAAACCAGCTCCAGTCTCTCCTGTTGATAAATAATGCGTAATAGCAGCATACCAAGATGGGATAGAAGCTGTATCAATTATAAATATCTCTTCAATATCACTTCCTTCAGCCAAAGTCTCTTTCGACTCGCGGGAATCCACAAGGCATTCCACAGTACCCTGCAACCTCAGTGGCTTACTCTTAATCTCATAATCAAACTCCTGCAAAGTGATTAACCACTTTGCCAAACGATCAGGCGGTTGCAGCTTGTTCATAAGAAATTTAAGCCCTTCCGCCTTCGTATAGAAAACTACCTTCTCATAGAGGATGTAGTGCCTGACTTTTTTAGTCCCAAAGACCATCGCAAGACACAACTTCTCCATATAGGTGTAGTTAATTTCTGAAATGCCCAATTTCCAACTAGAAAAAGCTATCGGATGATACCACTTTTCCTCCCAAATTTGGGCTAAACAGCTGATACTATGCATGGTGGTTGCTAAAAATATGTAAAATACCTTGCCTCTTTTGGGTGCTTTTAAAACTGGTGCTTTTACTAGCTCATGTTTCACATCCTCGAAAGCTACCTTACAAGGGTCACTCCATTCAAATAGACAACTAAAGGATAATAAGTTCGTTAATGGCAACGTCCTTTCTGCTAAGGCATTTATAAACATCCGATAGTACCCTATCAATGACAGAAAGCTATGTACCTCTTTCAGAGTGTGTGGTGGGCTCATAGCGACTATAACCTTGATCTTTTTAGGGTCAGTTGCAATCCCTACTGAATTGACCACATGGCCTAGCAATAGCCCATAAGGCACTCCAAAGACACACTTCCATGGATTAAGAGCGATACAAAATTGTCTGCAGTGCTCAAACCACTTTCTTAAAATAATCAACATCCTTTCCCTTACAGTGGCTACCCCCAAGTCATCGATAAATACTTTCAACTCATCTGGGGATATGTCACCAAAGGTCTTGTCTGCTATTCATTGTAATGATCCAGGTGCATTGCACAAACCAAAGGCCATCACATGGTACGCAAAAGTACCAAAGACAGTAATGAAAGTTATTTTCAACTTGTCCTCTTCTGCAATTGCCATCTGGTTGTATCCCGCGAAGCAAACCATAAACGAATATATTTCCCTACTCGCTAATTGATACAAAATCTGGGCAATAAATGGCAATGGGTAGTAATCCTTAATCGTCTGCTTATTCAGCTCTCTAAAATCTACACATAGTCAGATCTGGTTGTTTTTCTTCTTCCTAATGACAACTGGTGAACACCATTTTGTGTGATGTATAGGGAAGATTAAACCAGCTTTCTGTAACTTCTGTAACTCCTCAAACAGCCCGTCCCTCAATTCAAAAGGCATACGCCTTACCTTCTGATGCACAGGACGACTGCCTTCTTTTACAGGAATTGTATGAACAGCTAGGCTAGGAGGAATGCCTCTCAGCTCATCATAACTCTGAGCAAAGATATCGCGAAATTTCTGAATCAAGGACACATAGTCCTCCCTTTTGCTGAACTGAGCATGGAACCTAATTTAATTGGCCGCGAATCATTCGGCGTGCCAAGGTCTAACTCAATCACATCCACATCTCTTATCCTATCTTGCGGCTCTATCGGCTCATTTAGAGTTATTTGATAAATATCCTATGTAGTGGACCCCTCTTTAGACTCATCACTAGACGATGTCTCACTACCAGATGGATCATCTACTGTCTCTAATTTAGTAGAGGATAAAGGATCTCTCTTACTCTGAGGAGACTCAGGGTAAGCATCGACTATCACTCGATTAGCACCTCTACCTAGAACCACTTGACCAGCGAGTATATGGACTTGACAGTCTATTCGTAAGATCCAAGGCCTACCTAGCAAAACTCGATAGCTAGGACGTCCTGCAAATCTTATCACCATAAAGTCCAAGAAGCATTCTACACTTGCAACTGTCACATGGACTTTAGTAACGCAACCTTCTGGTTGTCTTAGACTATCATCAGCCATTCTAAGACGGGTGGAGCTATCTTTCTAGATGCCTAGACCCAACCTCTCCATCAACTCTGAACTCATGATATTGACGGAGGATCCAGTGTCTACAATGGCATGTTCCACTAATATTCCATCCACATATGCTGGAACCCTAGGGCAATTCTTTTCAGCATGATCAAACCAATCTTCCCGTACTCGTGCCCAAGGTTCTACAATATACCCAATACGTAGGATCTTCTTGAATTCCTTGTGTACTCCTGGAGATAATGTAATCAACTGTAAAAGGTTTACATCTGGTTTGACTTCGCAAAGAGAACTTGCTAAATCAAAATCATGATAGGTAGCCAATGCTCTCTTTTCTCGCCACACCATTCTTTCTTTTGGTCTCGGGACCAGCTTTGGTGCTTCTTTCTTAGCTCTTGCCTTCTTTCTTAGCACTTCCTCATCCTTCTTAGGATCGACTTTTTTGTCAACAGGCCTTAGAGGTCCACCTTCCACGCCAGGATTCTGGACTTGCATCCCCTTATCCCCTTGCTTAGGGTTTCCCTCAACCAGTTTTGCTTTATCTTTATGTACCTCTTTAGCCTTTTAGCCTCTTGTCAAGGCTCATAGGTTAGAGGTTTCAGCGTCATTGACATGTATAGCCTCAATAAGGCTGACTCCATTGCCTTGTGGCAACTCTTCTATAGTGGTCTTTCCCCTTTGCAGTATTTGTCTTGGTACATTATTTTACTGGAGGTTATTACCTTGCGCTCTATGATTAACTGGATCTGGCTGTTTACTCCCTTGTTGGAGGGAACTAATCCTACTCCAACAGGTAGCAGCTAAATGGCCCGACTTCCCACAAATATCACATTTAACATTTGGACAGTTTCTAGGGAAATGTTGTCCGTCACACCACTTTCAGCTGAATCTTGAGGGGCCACCCTCTTCAAGGCGTTGACTCCCTATCAGATTCTGCTGCTTCTTCGAGAAATTGACATCAACAGCTATTTGCCGATATTGTTCAGAAATCATGTCAGTGTAGTGCTTCATCATATTCTTAACTTCGCCAAGGACATTAGATGTACTCGACTCATAGCTTTGATCATCTATCTGTCGTTCCATGGGCCTAACAATTTGATTGGGCATTGGTTGTTGACTCACAGGAACAACATTAGGGTTTGAAACTTGGCCTCCAACATTTGGTGGAGCCAACTGACTAGCCATAGGCATAGTCACACTGGGAGGAGCTGGCAGTAAAGGTACATTTTGAACTATACTTCCTCTCCCATTAGGGTTATTCATAGGCATCCATTGACTTCCATATGTCAATGGTAAATTGCCTCCAGGTACTAAACCCACATTAAGATTTATTCAAGAGGAGTAGGCCGTTTGTAATCGTGACTCTACTCCTTTTGCCCGCGTAATGGCGGTGTCTATATCAACCAAAGCCACACTGCTCAATTGTACCTGAATATTGAAATCCAATCCATGCAAGAAGTATTGCAATTCGGCAGCCAGCGGAATAGGAATGTAAGTTTGTAACTTATGAAACACTTCCTTAAGCTTCTTGGCATAGGCTTTCACATTCTCATGGGGATCTTGGCGTGTTACATTCAAAACATGCAACCAGTATTGGCCACCTCTTTCAGGGGCATATTCTCCTCGAAAAGCTGCATAAAATTGATCGATTGTGGTTATAGTTCCAGACTCTATGCTATGATACCATACCACAACCCTTCCTTTTAACGTCATGTTAAAGAACATCATAAGATGTCCCTCATCTTGGATGTGATAATTAAACATTAGTCTTTGGAATTCACAAATGTGAAACTCCGCATCTTCTTCAGCTTACCCATTGAAAATGGGCAATGGAACTCCTAAAGCTGGCAAATCTGGCGTCCCTGCAGGAATTGCAATGGGTTGTGCCATGACGATGATCGGATTCACAATAGAAGCTTGAACTGATGGAATCACACCCCCACTTGAAGTGGGTTGACTTGGTGGAAGAGAGGAAGAGCTTATGCTTCCTCTTGCACCTAAAGGACTATGTGCAGCAGTTGGGTTACTAAGACCACTGCCCCTTATGCGTATCGGGCTACTCCTTTGAGGAGAATAATGACTCACGATCTCTAACTACCATCATCTAGCCCTCTCAGCACGTTCTACTTTTTGTATTTCGGCTTTACGGTCCTTGTTAGAGGACATAAACCAACTTTCTATTGGTCCCTAAAAACCCTAAATTCGAGAACCAGCACTTGTTGGTAGCTCCCGGCAGATGCACCACTAATGGGACCTGAAATGGGCCGGCACTGGCTATAGCACTAGCCGAACCTCATGCTCATGATAGACAAACACACCCTCACGGCCTCGCGGACCAGGAGCGTCAATCTAATGCTAAAGGACAAACTGCCCTAAAGCCTAATCTATGCATTTATAGTTTCATCATTTTGTAGTCCAACGTTTCCCTTTCCATAAGCTCCCCACAAGGAGAATCCATACACATTGGCAATGCCACGATCACATACATGGAGGCAACCTCACAGTAGAAATACCGCGGCCCCAGTGCAGCTCTCCTACATCGCAGGGATTGGCCCCTTGATGCGCTGCTCAACATATAAAACATTCGAACACACTCCACTCTTCATTTCCAAAAGTAATCCACGAGATATACCATGTGTCCTTACTTAACAGTCCCTTAGGAAACCGACCCTCTATCCTATGGCAACGGATAACCTTACACTCTCAATCGTGGGTCAAATTCCTAAGAAAAAAATTGCTATGCAGTCCAAGAGCTTTTTCGTTGATACCATGAACTATGCATACTGCATAACGTGAATGGTTTAGTGCACAAACAGAAGAAAATCAGCATTGTGCATCGTGCGAAACCAATCTTTTCATGATTTCCATGCTAGCGTTTATATAATACAAAGAGAAAAGACACCAAGCCTTATGCTCATGCTGTCTTTCTCTTTATTTTAAAACAACATCCTATAGGCATGATGCAACACATAAAACAGATTTTAGTTTATACTTTGACGCTCAACCTCCCCTCTCACCCTACCATTTAATGTTTTGCATTCATTGATAGGCGAAAGGGTCATTTTATGTGTGTTTCTTCACAAAGAAAGCGATAAACATGAACGAAAACATAGAAACGAGGGTAAACCGAGGCCAACCCTCAATGCTTTACCTTCATTATACGCTGCACAGACACACATGTAATTTTTTGGAATTTTCCTTTTACCGTTTCCTATTTTCTCCCATTTAAAACCCATTTTATCACCATTTTTTGGTATTTTTCCTCTATTTTCTTCAATAAAAAGATGACCAAAAATTAGGATTGATTGTGGGCTATGGCCCTTAGGTTCCTTGACAGCAAAATTTCAGATTTTGTTGGGATTATGTCTCATATTTTTCATTTATTTTGCAAAAACCCCATTTTTACCCCTTAAACGCATGTTTTTTGGGTTTTATGACATTAATTTCAGCCATATCACTCATGATTTTCTGATTTTCAAATTATAAACTATTGAAACGCATAAAAACAACATCATAATGCATAATCATCCCATGGAAATAATGTTTCATCAATCAAATAGCATAAAAACTCATTTTTTCTTCATAAAAATTGAATTACCGCTTAGGCTCCATGTCGCGGGATCTCAGTTTTGGTGCGGGAGTGCGGGTCAGCCCACATTCAATGTCCAGCATCTTCACAATCAGCAATCTTCACATCTACATCGATCCGGAAGCAATCCGGTTCCAATCGGACAAGCTTTCCTTCACCATTCTTCATTTTCCTCTTGTACACAAGAATAGTCCCTTAGGGGAGAGAGAGAGAGGAGAGAGAAAGACTAGATTTCAATGTCTGCATTCAAGCCACCATTGGACGAGTGAAGGACAGCGATATGCTCAGCCCACATAGGGAAATCAAGGGCCAATGTCAGTCAGGGGGGTTGCATTCAGCCTGCCATCTCCATCCACCAACAATGGGATGCAAATTTCAGGCGCCAAACAACAGACATGCCATCTCCACGTTTTTTGCTCCTCTTCTCTCACCACGATTTGTTGGTTGCATAAAATGGTTGGGGGAGGGGGGGGGGGGGGGAGGGGGGGGTTTCAAGCTCCCAAAGGTCATGCCCAATTCGGCCTCCCAAGTGTCCACCCTTTCATATCTTGACCGATTCTTGGCTCCTTCCTCGTCCGTCATCTAAATCAAGATTTGAAAAATCCTAGGCGTCCGGCTTGACATCCCGCATTGATTGGCAACTCCTAACAACCCGCACGACTGTCTAAAAAATTATCAAAATTTTGCAAGTGTCGCTCGGGTGCCTTTTAAGAGTCGTATTTCACTTGGTGCTTAAAATCATCCTAGCTGGAGCCGTCCCCTTCAATGCTAAATATTTCAAACCCTTACATTCCTTGAACATATGTGCAAAAATTACATTTTGTATGAACTAGCTTAGATGTACATTCTTTGAGCCAGTGCTTGACTTCATAGAGTTCAATATGTCTATTAAAATTTTTTTCTACATATATACAAAATTTCACTACTATACATTGGCCATTCTATGCTATTGAGATTATATATGTGCATAGACTCAAGGGTTCCATATTCTTGACCCCCCTTGGGCAATATGTACTTGGAGTCATAGAAAAAAACAAGGTCCTCTGCGAGCTGCTTAGCTATACACCCCTAAGAAATCTACCGATTTCAAGGTGGTAATTGTAATATTTCCGCCCAAAAATATTATAGGACTTGATCACTGCACACCCATGTTTAAGCTGTGCAAAGTCATTCCCCGCGTTGACTAATGATAGTGGCTAAGCAGTTAACCTGCGCGCACGATAAAACAATCCCCATCCGCATTGTGAAATTGAGGTCGGGGTTGAAGACCGTAAAAGCCGCGGGAGAACTCCCTTTTTGAAGGGGCAATTGGATAATGGTAAGGTTAAGTCAAATTTTTTTAATAATTATCCCTTCCCCCAGTCGATGCATGGCTGGAGGAGAGGGAGTGGGAGAGGAAGTAGGTGTGGTGTAGGGAGCATGAGGAGGGAGGGCCATGCATAGGCCACTTGGTGGCTACCACCTCCCCCCCTTGACCTATATAACCTCCCCCTTAGGCATTGGGGGGAGGCACAAAAAGAAAGGAAAGGCTGCCATGCTGAGGAGAATCGAAGGGAGAGAAGGAAGGGCTGCTGCCAACGCCACGCTATCCGCCACCTGCTGTGAGAGAATTGCAAAAAAACGCCACCCTACTGCGCCGGATTCAGGCTGCCGCCACATTCATAAGCATCATCATCATAGTTTCCCCCCCCCCCCCTGTCATCATTAATTTTCCCTCCTCAATCATTACTTTTCCCTCCCACATTTTCTAAAAAAGATAGAAGCTCTTTCTGAGAAGCTTCTAAAGGATAAGGCCCATAAGCCTTGTTTCTACGCGCCTCCTCCAATTTTAAAACCGGGTTCGTAAAGCTCCAATTCCTATGTGAGGAGAAGGTATCAACCTACAGGCAGTCTTGGAGAGCAAGAGTAAAGGCTAGAAGGAATCCGCGGAGTCCATAATCACGTCTACGATGGCTCCCAAGAAGATGCAAGGCGCACCCACGGGAGGTTCTTCCCCAAACATACACGTGGACATCCCCACAGATCCACAAGCCCAGGTTTTACGATTTTAATCCCACATATAAGAAATGTTTTAAGCACACTTAATTCCATAGGAAGAATGCATTCTACGCTTATCGTTAATTCACGTGGTAGTGATAAAAGTACATTTGATAAATTATCTCTTTGAACGATGGACAAGGGTTGGTGCATGTCATGAAAATTGGATTGTTTGCATTTCCAAAAGTTGTGAACATAAACTGCTTGTCTGTCTTAGGAGCTTAGCTACATGTTGCTTTTTCGTGCACTTCAAAGGTAACAAGCCTAAGCGCATATTGCTTAGAGTTAGAAGTTGAAATTGTTAAGTGCATCCTTGATTGGTTGTGAAAGAACAAGCATATCTTGCATTTAGTCAATAACTTCCTTGTTATGACTTGCATGGAAAGAATTGTTAACGCCCGTTGCACGGCATGAAAATGAAACCCTGGACAATTGCATAGTATGGGAATGGAACCACAGACTTGTAAGTTGCATGAAAAAGATGCTTGGAAACGGATTAAGTCAACAATAGCCTTAGTCTTGCATGAACTTCATTTACAATGTTGTATCTAAGGGTCACATGTTACATATTCGTCGTGCATAAATTTCATTTCATTGAGTTGCATTTAGAAAGATTGCATGGCTTATCAAAGCATGAAATCCTATTGCATTAAACGAGAGGTTGTTCGCATAGTTAATGTGAATCTTGTAGGTTCTATGCAAGATAATCTCCAAATTGACATTCGTTATGACTTTCGCAAGGAAAGAAGTAGTTATTGAAAAACCTTTTAGCTGCCTAAAAGTAATGAATCGCATGTTGCAACTATTTACACCTTTAGAACAAGTTTACCATCTCTAGGAAAGGATCATCCTTGTTGCAAGACAAGTAGATCAATTTATCTTAATCACCTAACCCGCAAGGGATTCGTATAGGCATAACTAGTCGATACAATAAATACCTCAAGTACTAGCTAGGGCTTGGCACGTTGGAAGTGATGCCTAATATCGCACTTGGAATGCCAAGTCAAAACCCTCAAACCCAAAGGTCCTACCCACATTCACGGAATGTTTGGGTCAATTGGACGCCCATGCAAATAACGATCTAGGGTTCTACCCTAAGGATCGACCGACCTAATGTTAAAACTCGGATTGAGTTTGGAAACCCTAGGTCGGCCTAGTACAATTAGAGTTGGGTTGGATAAGAAGACACCCTAAACCCTGCATCTTGTCTAAACAAAATTCCTTGACCAGGAAACGCCATTCAATGGGTGAAATGATCCCATGAGTTAGGTGCCACACTTGTGCAACAAGTTGCCACGTTGCATGGCCTTATGGTTTAATCACAAGAGAGATTTGACATTACTTGGAATGAGGTTGGCAGGTTCTAGCGCAAGTCTAGCTTGCAAGAGGATGAGTAGACATCCTGTTACATCACCTTTCTTGGGTTGACTTGCCAAGTTAAGGGAAGTTATGTTTTGCCTAGTAAGCAAAGGATCAAACAAGTTAAGAGCGATGTGGTCGCCACGATTCACTGTCTTAACTTAAAGAAACCTAAGGTATGGTTAATTAGGGTTGACAGGGTATGACCCTAACCCAAGGACAAAAAGGGGTAAACAAACACCCTTGGGGATCTTGCCAAGTCGCAATTGATCCCGAATCGAATGTTGGATGCATTTAGAGAGAAGGATTCACTCCTTAGCAGTTGGCCAAATAAACGACCACTGGAATTGATTGTGCTTGTAACAGTTTAGGAGCACTGTTTGCATTGTTTGCTCAAGGAACTAAAAGATGGAAAGTTAATAAATGCTTCAGGTTGAAGGCCTGAAGGGAGAGGCAGCATCAGTTACCCCCGACTGTCTGCCTGACCCTAACTAAGGGGGTTGTTAGCCGTGTCGGGAATGTGGACCGAACCTGCCGCGAGAGGTCTCTCCATTGGGCGCTACTTGGAGCAGGAGGACGCTTGGGTGCCAGGGGGGCTCTGGCCGTAAATCCCTTGCCTTCCGAGCCCTGCACAAGAGGCCAACGCAACTCGGGATTGGATCTCGAGGCCCGCATACTAGTCTACAGGCAGAATCTTGGATTAGTAATCCCTGTGGATTGCTGGATAGTCTTCGGGCGGATTATGGATTAGCCTACGGGCTAGATTTTATGGATGTATTCCAAAGATAAGTAAGATAACATGTTGAAAAGGAACTTGTTTGGCATTGTTTTTCTATATCAAGTGCTAAGATTACGTGAAGGAACCAATGTCTAACTAGCTAATTAAGGAAGTTGTTTTATGCGTGTCTAACTAAATGTGGTAGGTAATTAGACAACTAAAGCAAACCTGAGGAAAGTGCAATGGATATGATCATGGGTCCGTCCTATGGATGGGTGGTCCCGGTTGGCCGGGAACTTTTCTCAAACGAAATGGATAGCGGAAACTTTTCTCAAGCGAAATGGACAGCAATGAACTTTTCTCGAAGGAAATGAACAGCAGGCAACGCTGACCTAGAGTTCAGGTTACTGGAATCTCGATTTATGTTGTTTTAGGGGAACGGAATGGGACTATGCCTTATGGACAGAGAGGTCGAGCTTTGCATCCCTCTCGTTTCCCATTCTCCTTGAACCAAGTGCAACATGAATCTGCTTCGACCCTGACGTTTCTGCATAAAGTAATTCGTGACGCTAGTTACTCTCTAGAAACTTGGCCATTAGGGAAACCCTGATTCAGGTCGGTCCTAAGTGGGGACGGCCAGAATACTTCCGCTACATGGCAGACTCAAAAAGACCTAGATTGCAAACCCCATAACATTCCATGGGAGTGCTGGGCGGAGCTTTCTAGACCCTCTTTCCGATGGGCTGCTAAGACGTGTCCTGTAAGTGAATAGGTGGACACGTTACAGTAATACTTAAAAGAACCTCTGAAACTCTCGACATTTTACCACTTACATAAAATCTGAATTGTATACTTTTGTGAATACGAGACTAGTTACATACATATCATGAAATTTGTCACTCTCAAAGAGTTGCAAATACTTATTGTTTGCAATGTTTCATTGAAAGGGTATAGTGGGCGCAATATGTATTTGTGTTTGCATGAATACATGTTGTACCAACGCCTTTGTTACAAGGTGAGAATCAACATTCCTTTGTCTAAGAGCTAAAATTTTACCCTTCCAGTGCTTTGATACATCTGCAATTGCAGATGCTTTCACCTTGAAAGCTCCCTTCATACTTGGATACATATGTACCCAAGACAAGCAATGATACGCATTAGTGATCCAATTTCCTTCTTCATCTTTTCTATTACGTACTTCTATCGAGAGAATGCTTGTTCTTCTCTCAGGAATTATAATCTAGAAATTAGATGTAAAGAAGTATGTATTAACCCCTAAGCATTTTAAGTCTGTTTAGTCATCACCAATATGCCATACAAATCAACATGACATTAAGAGATGTTTACACTTTTGTAAACATACACAGACGTCGATATCAAAATGCATGTACATCGACACAAAGTATGGACTCAATTTCAAGGCATCACTTTAATCATACCATTTAATTGAAATATAATGGAAATAATAGCACAAGAATACTCAAAGATTTGGCCAAAATAAATTTCATTATAATGAATAGGAGTGTGATTTGACTCAATAAATTATATGAAACGTGGGAATTACAGAGTAATTGTCAAAAGGATAGTAGCTACATGGCATGCAAATCTTAATATGCACATTGGATTGACACTTGAGATATTATATGACTCAACACATTGTGCATTATATGGATGATATGATACACGAGTTTCATGGATCGTTGCCAATTGGCATGGAGATTCGAATGGACACACATGACCAATAAAGCATAAGATTTTTGAACCATCAACTTTCAGCAGATCCATATCATCTAGCATAAAGAAATCACTCACCGCAGCAAAATAGTCAATCGAGAATTATGTGCTTCACCTAAACCTTGTACAATACGTGCATGTAAAAAAAATACATACATGAATTTCTTTTAACAAAAGTATATGCATGAATCTCTTTTAACAAAAAATATCTAGATAACTGCATGAATAGAAGCAACACAAAATAGGACCAATTTACTTATAAGTTGATCTGCTAAAGATAAGATTGAGTAATTGTACTGGTCAAAACCCATTGCAAATGATGGACAAAAGAAAACATCAATCCCATCAAACATAAAAGTCACTTATCAAATGAATAAATGTTGGCACCACAAAATTGGGCAGATTTACCCATAAATTGAGCTACAAAATCTCTGCTCTACCTTATGTTAAGTGCTACAACAACAATTGATCCTTAAGTTAGAACTAGCATCAAAACCTATTGTAAAGATAGTAGAAAAGGGAAAACACAGAGAGGAAGAAAGAGAGAGTGTGTGAGTACATGGGAGAGACAATAGCAAGAGTTAGTATTTACATGAAGGTATACTGAAAAAACAGTAGAAATGAGGAAACATAGAGAGAGAAAGAGAGAGGGAGAGAGAGATGAGCACTTATGAATGTCACCCAAAATGATCTTTGTAATAAAACAACAACAAGGGTTAGAACTAATATCATGCTGTATTGAAAAGATAACATTAAAAAAAACAAACAAAGAGAGAGAGAGAGATTAACACATTCGCCTCTTGCCCCAAATAAACTCTGAAAGAAAACAACAATTAGAACCAACATCAAATTCTATTGAAAACATAACATAAAAGAGAAACAACACATAGAGAGAGGGGAACAGAGAGAGAGAGAGAGAGAGAGAGAGAGAGAGAGAGAGAGAGAGAGAGAGAGAGAGAGAGAGAGAGAGAGAGAGAGAGAGAGAGAGAGAGAGAGAGATGAACACATATGCCTCTTGCCCAAAACAACCTCTACAATAAAACAATAATAATAGTAAGAAATGGCATCAAATCCTATTGAAAAAATAGCAAACAAGAGAAAATGCAAAGAGAGATGGGTACCTATGTTTTGCCCAAAATCTAGAGTTGCATGGAGATGAAAGTGCAAACGTAAGCAGAACACTCAAAACCCTAATTACTCTCACCAGGGAGCTTCAATTGAGACAAAAATTCACCAATATAGAGAAGAGAGGGAAAATGGTATACTGCTCAACTTTTGGGTCAAACTGATTTCGTGAGAGGAAAAAAAACTAAAATTGAAAATTCTCCAAAAAAAGGGGCGAATACGATGTGAGAGAAAGTGAAATTTTGTGTACTATTCATTCTCCCTTTTTTAAAATCCCCCACTATCCCTTTTTTAATAAAAAACCCAAGATTTGGAGAGAGAAGATTCACCCTCCATGGATGTCAACATCTAGTCTTCCTATTGGACAATCGAAAAGGCCCACATCTTAAACTATATTATTTTTAAGGGCCCATTTGTGAGTTCATTTTTTTCCTAATGAAAGTTTTATGCCATCATTGGTTAAGGATTTTGATGAACATCCTTGTTGGATTCAATGCAAAAGGTGGGATAGATCCTTTGGTTCATCCTCTAAATATGTTGAGTTTCGACTATCATAGTTATGAATAAAGGAGCTTATGATGGCCAGATGTGTGACATCTTATGGACATATACGTTATATTTTGATGGAGCGTCGAAAAGTCCCAATAAGAAAGGGATTATTGGGTAAGTCATTAGAGATCCTTGATGTAGAATCACGATGAAATTAGCTACCTACCTTAGGGTAGGATTTACTAATAATATTGAAAAATATAAAGCCATGATCATGGGACTGAATATTGCTAAGAAAGGTGGTATTCACTAGTTATTAGTAAGAGGGGATTCCTAGTTGGTTTTGAATAAATTGAATGGGTTGTACACAGTACAAAATTCCATTCTTCATATGTGTTATTGTATTGCTATGAACCTGATTGACACCTTTGAGAGAGTGTCTCTTCAGTTGGTTCCACGATATTGGAATCAATTTACCAAACCTTAATAAATTATGCTTATGCGAAAGACCTCTTTTTCGACCGTCATCCTAGTTTAGATATCTCCATTGATGATGAGACATGACCTTATTGATTATGGGGACTTTTATCAGATTATGCTTTACATGGTAGGTGATGATTAGTATGGGTAATGCAAAGAGTAGTCGAGATCCATTTACCGTTGTTATCTTGGACGCATAGGGTGGTCAAACAACATTTTATGCATTTGCTTCTTGTTGTGTATGCAGAAGGTATGGATCATAATCTGATGCATCTAGTTTAAGGGTTGGAGCCCTCTTTTCTCCTTGGAATGGAGCATCTTGTTGTATATCAGTACTACTCCAAGGAGAGATGTGTTAAGCTGTATTGGTTTTTTTACTTTAGGCCAAGAGGACCGATTGTTTTGGATACATGATAATATATTTGTTAGGCTAAGAGGACCATGTATTGGTTTGGTGTGGGTACATTTAATGGTTTTTTGTTTTAGTGTTGTACCAAACAGGTTTGATGGAGTACCTAGAGTGAGCCTTTTGCTACTCCAACAATGCTTCTTGTGGGAAAGTCTAGGTGATCTCCTTCCTTTATGAGTTTTTTTCTTTATGTTGAATGGTTATGTGTATCTATGGGGATTTTTCTTTCTTTTGTTAGGGGCTAAGAATCAAGGCATGACATCCTAAAGTTTAGGTTATGTGTGTCTAGGGAGGTCTAAGTAGTTGTCTGCCTCCTGTGAAGACATGGTTGAGCACTCTAAGGACTATTTTAGAAGGTAGTCCTAGTGACCTTGTTCTGTTAGTCACTAGGTAGTTGTTTCTAGGAGTTTCTGTTAGTTGTGAGACAACTAGAGAAGCCCGCTAAATAAAACAAAGAGAAGAAACAATGCATATATTTGAGGACTGTATTATATGGATATGTGTAAAAAGAGATTCTAACCCTGCACAAAAGAAAAAGAAATGAAATGAAAGAAAAATCAAAGATCAAATAATTGTTGCCTTGCGAAGGCCAAGTAGGTTTCTGGGGACAAGTCAACAAACCCAAGGCTGATGCCTTATCTTCCCAGGGATGACATCTGGTCAAAAAAATAGATAAGATTGGAGAGAAAATAAAAGTGAACAAAAGGAAAAAAGGATTTAGTGTCACCTTGTGAGGGCTTGGTAGGTTCTTGAATACCAAGTTAGGACATGAGGCCGATGCCTTGTTCTCCTTGGGTCACTACACTTGGCTCCCTCCTTTTTACACACCTAAGTATTTAGTCCAAGTATCAAAAGTAGTAAATTAAAAGGATTTGAAAATGCAAGGCCAAGCTATAGCAATCCTCACCTAGTAGGAGTTCCTAGTCGAGTTGGTGGTAGGCAAGTCATACCACCACTTAGGATGACTCCTTTGATAGTTCATTTAAGCCTATTTGTGTTGGATTAGTTGGTTAGCGACTAGCTCTAGATCTTTCTCAGATTATACTTGGCATGTCCATTGTGGATCTTCATACCTTGATTTGGTCAAGGGGTAGGGTGAGAGCTATTATTATGCTTTGTTGAGTATTTTTCTCTATGGTAGCTTGTTGCTTTTTATGGTTGTTTGTGCAAATTAGTTTGTGGATTCAACAAGATGAGTCGCCCTATCTCTGGTTGCCAATGAGAGCAGGATTTAAACACCCAAAAAATGCCCAATAAGTGTCAAATGATGCAAATTTAAAGTGAAAATGGAAGCTCCATAGAAGTGAAAGATGTCGATCCCGACAATTTTAAGTGGTTGTGGAAGATGAGAATTCAAATTATTTCAAAAGATCGACCTTTATAGTGGTTGCATATTTTTCATAAAATTTTTGAGTGTTGGATCAAAGTAGCACAAGTTCCTAACTATTCTGGACTTCAAGGCAAACGTGTAAAAATTTTCAAATCACGAAACGAGTGCTCGGACGTAGGATGGAATTGGAGCTACGAGTACTAGGACAATCAAAATAAAGGCCAATTTTGAGTGGGCATGACCTTTGGGGCCAAAAAGGCCCAAGAAATTGATGATTTGGGAGGGGAGGGGGTTGGTTCCAAAATGGTGGAAGCAACAAAACAGCGCCATCATTGCAATTTTTTAGAAAGGGAGGGTTGGGGTTGAAAATACCCACCCAATTTGATCACACAAGTAGATTCCACCATTTTTTCACTCCAATTCATCGGTCTCTGATCAAGAAATGATGGGTTATAGAGAAAATGCCAAATTCAATCTTTCTCTCTCCTCCCTCCCTCTCTCTCTCTCTCTCTCCTTTAAGAGGCAATTCATGCGAGTGGAAGAAAGAGAAGAACAGGATGAAGAATGCTTATTCGATATGCACCTGATTCTTGCAAGATGTTGAGAATTGATGTTTTTTGCTATGTAGAGATTGATGGTGGATCCGATGGCTATCCATGCATTTTATTTTTGTGACCTGAAACATGCAATTTAACAATATGTCTATTTTATGAAGAAAATTTGCTTGCTTTTGACAGTTTATGATCCAAATAAAGTGCATATGGAATGAAAATTTGTATGAATCTTATTTGACATGTCTTTAAGGGCTATGAGTGATAATATACAGAACATGTAACTAAATGTGGTTATACTTAATATTTAAAAGTCTGAAATGTGGTATTTAAGTGAAAAAATAGGGATTTTTTTTGTTTCAAGTAAGAAAATCGTGTTCTTATGAAATGAAATGAAGGATAATGGTGAATCTCAATAATCCTAATCAAGTTTAATAAGAAAATTAAAAAACAATAGTAATTTATTAACAAGTAAACTAATAAAAATAAAAAATAAAAAATAGAAAATAATAGATTTTATGCGCCAAAAAATTACAAAAAATTATTAATGTGTTTATAATACCATATTAGAGAATTTGGAGATCTCCTAAGTTCCACTTTCGAATAAGGAGTAAAGATTTGACCATCTGGCTAAATCTTAACCCCATATTTGAGAGTCGGTCGGAATTGGGAAAATGGCTTATATAGTATCTAGGAAAATTTTCACCTTCAAGTAAGGGGATAAGATTTGGCCATGTGTCCAAGTATTAATCACATTAGGAATTCCCAAACTTTATCAAAATTCCCAAATTCTTGAATATGTGATTTTGTGGATGTATGATGGGTCTAAGGCATGAGGTTTAGTCTCATCTTAGCTCTGTTTCCTTGTTATAATGCATGATTTATTGCTTTTGAACAAGAAAATAACATGAAAACATTCTCTACACCTACCACTGCAAGCATAACATTAAATGATTATAATACACTTTATATATAGAACATGTTTATTTTAAGAGTTAAAGGGTTCAGTATCATGCTTTTGTGTAAAGCCTCCTAGATACATAAGCAAGATGACTATATGTGAAGTCATTACATTAATCAAGGGTGAAAGATGATGTACTTAAGTCTTATTAGTCCTGAAGAAGTAACCATCCAAACGATATCCTTGTTTTGTTGATGCTTTGTACTTCTTTCACATTCTCCATATTTCAGACTAAAGACCCTAAATCTCATTACTCAACTCTTCAATTAGAACTAAAACTATAAATATTCTAACTCCAACTCTTTCACCACTTAAAGAAGAGATGAAATTTGATATAAAAATTGTATTATATCTTAAGTTTCACTAATACTCTAACATAACTCTTAATAATCACTAATCTTACTATTTCAACCTAAACCCTTATTCAACAAACTACCTCCAAATAAACTCCAAAACCCATGAAAGTTTATTAGTGTATTCTTCAGATAAAATATAGCATAGTTTCTTTTCAAACTTCCTAGCGATTCCTTCTCTATTCTCATTTATTAATTTTCTTTATTTTTAATCAAAAAATTAAAAATATTCTTAATAATTAGTCTAAATCATATAAATGTAATTTTTTCTAAACAAATATCCCCATGATAATTATAAAATCCCTACAAAGTTTTATCCTTAAATTTATTCCCATTCCTTAATATTCACTAATTATGTTTTGAAAATACCCAATATTGTCATTTTCACCCTTGAAAATTATATAACTTCATATCCTCAACTCTAGTATGCCTAAAATTTCTTCAACGAGCCCCTCTAAATATATTTTAACTTTAATTTAATAGATCATATTTAATCTCTTTTTAATATTCTTAATTATCTCTAATAACTACTAAAAGCTATCATTTTTTACACTAAAACCTCTATATCTCTTGTTGTGAACATAGCAATATGCGAAATTTTATTTGTAGGTCCATTTTAATTTAATACTTTATTGATTAAAAATACACATATTTCTCAATTCTCACTAATTTGTGCCTAAAGAAATATTTTTAGGCTATTTCTTATCATCTACTCTTCATTTAGACACTTAGAATGCAAATAAACAATCCCTTTCCATCCTTATATTTTGAAAAATCAAAATAAAACCTAGTTCAATAGTATTTCTCAAGTAAACATATACTTATCTTTCAAATTTCACCATAAAAAAGATACCCATATAATTAATTGTAGATGAATCGGATGCCGAATTAGATGATGCAAATTTCTTCTCGGCCTCTTTCTCCTTTGTGCCTAGATTTCTTCATTATTCCAACCTCCCTCGGTCAACATCAATATCTACTAATCGTGATGTAATTTCATTCTCCTACACTCAATGACTCCAAGAGTGGATTCAGGAGAAATAGAAGAGAAAATGGGATTGACTGTTGATAGATAATGCTAAATATTGCCCTATTTGTTGCAACTCCAAATCATCAAAGTTCTCCACAAATATGGTGCCAACTTTCTTTCTCTTTCTTGCTTCTTTAACAGCTTCTCTCCCCTTCCCATGACATTCCCAAATCAACTTCTTTATTTTCTGCTATTAAAACTTTTGTACTTGAACCGGTTCTCTTTTGCACCTTTCCATATCTTTGGCCTAATTTTGATCCCATCCAATGTCCTTTTTCCCAAATTTCATGTACACACTAAATATTACGCTCATCTCCTTTCAACTTCAAATGTCCCGTGAACTGCTAAGATTGGAAGAACTACTTCCAACTTCATTTAAGAACTACTTCAAAATCCTTCAAGTCTTCATAGACCAATGTATGAAAGCAAATAATCAGACTCTCCCCCTCCAAGCCAAGAGTGCCCCCATGAGCACAACATCATCTTCAAACAATTTAAAAGGTACACAAAGTAAACCAGTATATACTAACAAAGAAAACTCACTCTTCCTTCCAACTAACTCACTCTTCCTTCCAACTAACTCAATGTGACTATTTAAAGACTCCACTAATCATTCCCCCATTGCCATGCATAGCATAATGCTTGCCAAGTAGGATTTCAATCAAGAGGAAAGCCATTAGAGTAGCTAGTCACTCAACAAGAAAATTTCTCATAGCAATGACATATTACACTACTTTCCTTTTGGATTTCCATCACAAGAATAACTATGCTTTCTCTTGTAAGACCAAACACTAGATAACAACAAGATAGAGTTAGCAAGATAAACTTTCATATAGCCATGCTGAAAAGTTCCTGCCCCAAGAGAAGCAAGGTGTTGAATCAGACATAGGGCACCTAACAAGGAAATTGGTATTGTCTACCATGTCCTTAGAGGTGATGGATATATTCTTTTGAGAGTTTTTTCATTCTTTTTTCTTTTTCCATAGCTTGTGCCTTTTTATTTTCTTATATTTTCTTACATTGGATTTTATATTTATATCTTGGGCAGGATATTGTACTTTAATTACATGTTTTCTATGCAAAATTGAACCTAGAAACACTTTAGGTTAACTATCTTCCTCTAGAGACTAAATCTAAAGCACTCTACTAGCCATTCTATTAACATCTACGATGATCTCACAAGATTTACATTCCTTGTTACTTAGCAAATCCAAGCAAAAGATGGAAAATTTTCAATTAGATATACTCTAGGAGATTTCTAATTAGCCAATCCAAATTTGAAAATACATAGTTGTGCATCAGTTAGAGTACCCCCTTGAAGTAATAGTCACTAATGTGCTACTCTATTTAGCCCGAGTGCGAAATAAAAGTGTACAAAGAAATGACGTAAGTTATAATAGGTAAAAATATTTTTTAAAAAGTTAGAAAACACCTACTAACAATGTATTGGCAGAAATCATTATAGGAAGACTATCCAATAAGGAAACATGTGTGAAAAGGTAATCCTAATTATGTATGCATCTAACTACTAAACTATGTGAAATCTAGCTAAATTAAAATGTACAAAACCAAAAAAAGGAAAATATTTAGTACTTGTTAAATTTTTAATTTTTTAAATAAAAAATTAAACAAAGCTAAGGAACCTAAGAAGCTAAAAGATCTAAACTCTGATCCTCAAACACATATCCTCTAATGCAAACCATTATCATCTAAACCATCCACATCAAACCTAGCTACATAATGATAGGATATATGACTTATCAACAATCACAAGCACATATATATTACATATATCAGAATGATCATCAAGTGTATCACTAGAGGCCTCCATCACATCACGTGTGGAGATGCAATGTGATTGCCTCATCAAAATACAACATCGGTGCGACATATAAATGTCCAAGTGTGTAACTCTCAATCAAATCCATAGAATAATGAATATAGTCCTAGTATGGACAACTATTGTTGAAATAGAGATCTAAATATGGAAGAGTCGATCGATACACAAATCTTGATGTCTACCAAACTCTTACTACTCTCTATGGGCAACACTGCACCATGGCAAAAAATCACTATCCTAATTATGGTGTTGATATGTATGTACAATAGGGCAATGCATGGAATCTATATTACAGTGTTGAAAATAAGTTCTACACTCCCAAATAGCAATTTTCCATGCACGTAGAGTTGATGCTCACATGGCCTACAACTAAAAGATGCGTGAAAATGTAAAGAAAAAATGATCACAAATGAGGATCCACAATATGCGTCCCTCATTGGTTCATAAAAATATCCAACATGTGTCTAGAAACATGGAATGGATCCATTAAATATCCATCCTTCACCCCACCGAATCCCCCCATAAAACAAGTAGTGATATTAGCTACAAAAGCAAAATCTAACTAGTTCCATACAAACCTACATAACCCTAATTTTAGGTCAAAAAATACTTCAAATGAAGAGCATTAACATGAAATTCTTCATGATCCTCCTCTAGATCTTGGATATCAATTGAACCATTCTCATACACTTCTTTAACTTTGGAATGACCCAACCAACTTATTAGAAGTTTCCCAAAAATTTTATAATAGTGACTATCATATAACAAAACTAGATCTTCTAAAAATCCTTAAGTTAAGTCATGCCAAGATTTCCTACGATTCTGATGCACTTCTATACATTTTAAGGAAAACGTAGGGCCCTCATCCAACTTAATTGACTTTTTTAATCAAGCAAACAAAGAGTCCTTATCCAAAGTCAATTAGATAAGTAAACTCTCAAAGTTGGAATGTCAAATTCAATAGGATCAATATGGCTTCATTCTCATATACTAAATTAAAGTGCGTACTATTGGTGGTGACCTTATAGGTGATTCTATATGCCTAGAGCACTTTTGGAAAATTTTCATCCCAATAACAACTATTTCAGCAATAGTGTTGGTAAAAATTGTAATCACAATTATGTTAGTGACTTCTATACTACCATTTACTTGAGGGTAGTAGGATGTAGATTTTCAATGCTTAATCTTAATATAACTATTCAAGAAATGAGAACCAAAATTATTAACAAAATCTAATGAACAACCAAATCAAGTGCCAAAATGTTCTCATAAAGAAACTAAGCAACATCTTCTCCACAATGTGGCTTAAAACACTTTAGCTTCCACCCATTTGGTGACATAGTCCATACTACATTAATGTACTGAGATTAGAATGGTATTGTGTTAATGGATCAATAGGACCAAAAAAATCTACACCCACAAATTTTGATCATTTTTTGGATAACCCCAGCATCCAATCCCAAATATAGTTCTTCTTAGCAATATAGTTAACTATCTACAATAGTTCTTATTTGACAAACCCATAATGTCTCAAGCATAGGATAATTATCAATATCCAATAACCATTCATTATAAAAGAGTGTATCCCAAAGTCATTTTTCTTAGTGCATTCCCCATATTTCATATTAGAGTAGGAAGTTCTAGCATGTATATATTCTTGAAAGGTAGATCTCGACGATGAGTAGAAGCACACAAGTGAAAGTAAGAGCTCTAATGGATATAGCAACATAACAAGAGAGAGAAAGAGAGAGAGAGAGAGAGAGAGAGAGAGAGAGAGAGTATGCGGGGACTCCAATAGTAGTCACAAAGTGTGTCTGGCCTTCCCTTATTCAATTATTACTTAAAGAATAAAGAATAAAGTGATGGTGATGGGTACTCGCCACCTCCAGTGTATAGGTGTGTGGTCATAGTGTGTATAGTCAATATAGAGTGGCATAGTTATAGAAGCCTTTACCCCCAATAACCTTCCACTTAAAGGTGAATGTGCCTCTAATGAGGAGAGAACAAAAAAAAAGTGACAAAATACAAATGTACATAAAGTACAATAGGATGAGGAACATACAGAATCTTATCCTATCCCCATCCTCTCCCTAAGGAAGGCAAATTGTTCCTGTAATATGCCGCCCGAGATAATCCTTGGTGGTACATTCTTAGTAGCCCATCAAGATATGTCCTGGGAAGCGCCGTCTGGGATTTTGATAAGACCCTCGAAGTTTGCTAACTAGGCTCTCTTGATTCTACCCCATATTGGAAGTTCCGACCGCTTCCATGAGGATCGACTTGAGTTTTTCTGGTCTAATCTATTACTAGCGACTAATCAATATTAGCGGATCTTTAAAGTGATGTGAGTCACTTTTTCTAGTTTCTAATGGTCCATCAAGTGTGATTGTCATTCCTTCTTAGAAAAGCTCTCAGCTTACATAGACCACCCAGCCATAGGTCTAGATCCCCATCCTTCTGCTTCCCTTGAGAGAGTAGTTTTAGTTATTTAATTACCTACCACTTCAGGTTAAACATATAAAATTAGCTTCCTTGAATTATCTCCTGTTGAGTGTTGAAATGACTTGTTTTTTGGCTGATTTTTGTTGTTTTTGAGAGCTGAATGGTTGATTTTATGAGATGATTGATTGGTTTGAAAGTGGTTTGAGAGTGTTTTGGATGATATTGATTGTGTTTTGGAAGTTCATGATGTTTATCAGTGGAGATATGAGGTTCTGTGATGTTTTGATAGGTTCTGATTGGTTCTGTATACCTTCTGTATAGCTTCTGTTTTGTTCTGATTGTCTTCTGTAAGGAGGGATGGAGTATTGATTGATGAAGATTGAGATCTTGTGAAAGCTTATTGAATAGTTTTTGAGAGTTTGGAATGGTTTGAGTATGAGTTATGTGGTTTTGATGACCTTCTGTAACCTTCTGTAGGTCTTTTGTAGAGCTTCTGTCTCTGTACTGTAGCTGTTCTGGTACTGTACTGTGACTGTTCTGTATGTGTTTTGATGGATGAGAGTGTAGCTTGGGAAAGTTTTCTAGCCTTGGAAAGAGGTGAATACAAGTGCAAAAGAGCTGAAAGAAGTGAAAGAAGTAGCTGCTGAAGACTCAAGTAAAGACTGGAATGAAGTGATAGTAGTGAGCTATGAAAGGACACTGTAGTGGCTCTGGTGACTCTTCATATCAAACATACCTCTTGGGAGGGGTATCCACAACCTAAGAAGGATTATTGAGAGTGATTTTGAGAGATTGTAGTGAGGATATGATGTATTATTGACGGAGAGAGAGAGAGAGTTAGAGATAGCCAATTCTACTAAAACAGAGTGATTGTATATGAGAGATTGAGAGAGAAGACTATGAAGATATTGAAGATGAATACTATGTGATGTATTTCCATTCAAAGATGGTGTATTCCTTTGCTTTCTTTGTTATATTGATGGATTTTGTGAAGATATTGAAGAATATGGTTGATTCTATCAAATCCGTGGGAGATCTACATGATGTTGCATGAAGATTTGTTGTGCCTGGTGTTCTTTTCTTCATTGTGATCATATGAAACATAATAAAAAAGCTTGTTGATGTTACAAGATAGATTTTATTGCAAGAGAATTTCCTTTTCCTTGGTGTTCTTCTTGGGGCTCCATGTTTTTGGTTCGCAGCCGGGAAACCTTGCCATCAACAAGCACCAGAAGAGGGTGAAAATGAAGGAAATGGCATTGCCAAGAAGAGAAGAATTCAATGGATGTTTGTAAAGTTCCTTCTTCCACTGAAGAGTTGGAATTTCTCATAATCAAAGCCACTTTCCACAAGAAGTTCATCCCACAATGGCAGAAACACATCACCATCATGATGCATGCTCTATGTGGTGGACAGTTTCCTCTTCCTGTTGAAGCAGCAGAAACTTGCATCTTGGTGGCAAACTGTTTGGGGACAAACTGAAGAGAAGAAATAGAGAGAATGACCATACATGGAAGATTTGGAATTCATTGAGAAGTTTCCAGACATCATCAAGTGGGAGATTGTGAAGAAGCTTCAGGAGTCTTGGTCTATGGAGGTTCACAAGGACAAGAAGGAAAAGAGTTGGAATTTGTTCATGGATGCTCAACAGCAAGATACGTGGGATGCTTGGTGCACTGATAATCTTCTGTTTGTTCAATTAGCAACCCACTAGAAATTGGTAGACAGAGTGTTCTTCACAACATACACTGTTGAAACCATCAGAAGCTGGCATTACTATGATGATGGCACTACCACAATGCTCAAACATATGCATTTTGACACCTTTAGAACCGAATACCTTCCTCTGTGCAGTGGCATGAAAGCAGAATTCAGAGACGTTGAAAAGGAAGAAGTAGAAGAAATGCTGGCAAGAGAGTCCTCCAGAGACTGAAGCCTCCTGTTAACCCTCTGTGGAGCACTAACAACATAGTGGAGCCAACCCTCTGATGAATGACGCAATAAAGAGGCAAGCATTAGAATGAGTCCAGAGGTACGTGAAAAGAGAGAAAGCAAAAATCATGGCTGAGAACGAGCTCGCAGCAGAAGCCGCCTTTGACGAACTTGCGGAACTCTTTACAGAAGTCCCAATGGCACATCAAGCCCTTCCTCCTCCTGCTGGAGGTCCACTTCCAAGCCAGATCCGTCCTGGAAATATTGATGACAGGCCAACGAATGTAGTCCCATTGCCAGTTTTTAAGGGAGAGTACAATGAAGACCCCAATCTTCATGTAGCAGAGTTTATGGTAGCGTGTGTGGCTAATAATACCAGAACCCCTGAGCATTGGTTAGCAATATTCCCCGCCACTTTCAAGGGCATGGCGTTTCAATGGTATGAGAGACAAGCAGCATGAATTTTTGGCACATGGGATGACCTGAAGTTGGCCTTCCTCACTAAATTCAGGCGTGAAGGTTTTGAAGAGCGGATGCGAGAGGAATTTATGAATTTAAGTCAGTCCTCTAGAGAAAGAGTAGAAGCTTATGTCTCACGAATGGAATCCATCCTGAAGAGATGGACTAACCATAATCTAGATGATGGCATTCAGAAGGGGGTGTTTCTCAAAGGATTACAACCAGAAGTCCATAAGTTTGTGGAGCTGCAAAGACTAGATACATTGCAAGCTGCAACAGAAGGTGCAAGACTGTACGATGAAGTGGAAGCTAGATTGGCGATGAATCCAGGAAGAGGAGTCCTACCTCCTCTGATGCCAGGAATGATGTACCCACCAAATGCAGTTCCAGGGATAGTCCCCTACCCTTACCCACAGATGCCCTCAGTATCACAGTACAGTGCACCAAATCCACAGTGGCCACAATCAATGCCTCAAATAATGGTTCAACCACAACAACAATGGTCCCAACCAATTTTCTCAATGCCAAATCAGCAGCAACAGTGGAACCCTACCAACTAGAGCCAACAGCCAACAGTTCAAACAGGAGCTCTGAATCAGAATCAGAATAGAGATTCCTCTACATCAGCCCAACCTGTTTATGCAGTGATTACAGAGACTCCTCAAAACCCTACTGCCAGTACTTCAGGAGGAGAAAGCTTGAAGGATTATTTATCCAACTCAGTTGCAAGTATCAAAAAGGAGTTGATGGATGTGATTACAGAGCAGCTACAGACGCTGAAAGTGAATACCGCCAGCATATCCAGTGTGGCAGGAGCAGGAAGAGATGTGATGCAGTCAAATACTTGGTGTGGTAAGTGTCATCAAGCGGGCCATTTAGCCACTGAATGTACACAAAAACTAACCATTCCTGGAGCCTTCTGTTCCTATTGTTTACGGAAGAACCATACAGAGGATATTTGCTCTCTGAAGGAGATGCATGATAGGAGAAGGAAGGAAGAAGATGCAAGATTCAACTTGCTGGAATCCAAAATGACAACACAGGATATTGGACCCAAGCCTAGAGAGTTTGGTCCTAATTTCAGACCCAGAAGATTTCCATCCCAAAGTTACAGAGCAAGACAGTCTGGCGGTGGTCAGAGATCAGAAGTGGAGTGTTACAGATGCGGAGAAAAGGGACACATCTCACCAAATTGTCCAAATCCCGGAAGATCAGTGGATTACAAGCCCTTATGCAGTCGATGCAAAGGAGAAGGCCACACTGCAAAAGACTGTGCAAGCCCAGCCCCAGTGAAAAACAGTGCCAAGACCCAAGAGCCTACCTCCAATTTAGTGGAATTGGAAGTTGCTGCTATCACGCGTGCAAAGAAGAAGGAACCACCTATCCAGAAAGAAAACAATCCTCTTGCCAGAACAGTGAAGTTCAATCTTCCACCAGAAGAACAGAACAGAATAGAGCCTGACAGTGCCGTACAGAGCACTACAGTGCCACAGAGAGTTACAGAGACAGTTCCAGAGACAGGACTAGAGGTCCAGGAGATAGAAGAGGAGGAAGTGCCACAAGTGGCAGAAGAAGTTCCCATGATGCCCCTGTTGGAAGAAAGAGGGAAAATGAAAATGGGTGTTGCCCCATTCCCTAACCGTTTAGAGAAGCCAGTGGATCCTATTAAGGAATACGATCTGGTCAGAGATCTAGATACCTTTAAACCAAACCTCACATTCTGACAATTATTGATGTTGTCTCCCAGTTGCCGAAAAATGTTCAAAAGTATACTGACAAGACGACGTGGCTTAAGGATTGCTCCCTCAACAGCAACGAAGTCCAACAAAGCTCCAGCGTCTGTAAAAGAAGTGGATGTAGCTAATGCCTTCCTAGATCCGGGTACCCCAGAGACTGGCGTGTGGATAGAAGGCTGCTTCATTGCAAATGCACTGATTGATGGAGGTTCATCAGTGAACATTATGACGGATGTAACAATGAAGGATCTAGGCCTACAAGGTGTGCAACCCACCCAATGGCTCATCAGACTGGCGGATCAGAGCAGAATCAAGCCTTTGGGCATTCTCCCATATGTGAAGACTACAGTGGCTGGAAAAGATTATTGGCTAACCTATCTGGTGGTGAAGACAAACTCTTATGGTACATCCTACCCTCTGTTACTGGGCAGACCATGGCTTTTTGAAGCCCGAGCAAGGACGGATTGGTTCAAATGAACCTTGACCTTGGGAAGAGGACCTAACAAAGTGGTGCTGAAGCTATATGGTTCTCAAAAAGGACATGGATCCACCTCCTTGGAATTATCTTCTGACTCCCCTAATGAGGCTATAGATGGAACATCAGCAGACGAAGATGCTGTCAAATAGATCCTTCCCAAGAAAACAGTGGCACGTTCCTTAATAGTGGATACTGTAAGCCGACTTCCAAAAGATGCAAAGTCCCTGTCAATGGGAGAATACTTCGTGCCTGAACCAGGAACGATTTCCAAAATCACTTCTGACAGTGAAATAGAAGCATGGATGTACTGCTCTCCATGTTACATGGCCATAGTAGAGACAGAGACAGAGGCAGAAGAGGAAACAGAGAACCTGTTCTTCTCTTACAGAGCTCCCACAGAGACAGAGACAGAGACAGAAGCAGAGACAGAGACAGAGACATAAGCAGAAACAGAGATAGAGACATAAGAGGATGGAGATGATATGGAAGAAGAAGGTTATGAAAGTGAGCCAGAAGAATCTATCTCACCTATAGAGGATACATATGAAGAAGAAGTTCCAGAAGCATCAGAAGCAGATGAGCTCATGCTATGGGACAGAATGGCGATGGTACTATTTGGTCTGGTAAATGGATCTTCTTATATGCAAAATCTTTATAACAAATGGATTAAGAAGAATAAGCCATGTTTTAGCAGTGGCTCTTGCCGTCCTCAACCACCTTTGCCAAGAAAAGATGATGATGATGCACCGTGCCAACAAGCACCAGTCTCACAATTCCAACAGGCATCAGAGGGTCCCTGTTATGTGACGTTCCTGGATGTGTCATCAGAAGATGAGTCTTCAAGCCAAGAGGTAATTAATCTTGAAACCAACCCGAAATGGCTCTAATCCCATTTCAACATCTCAAGGAGCAACCTAGGTCTCCACCAAAAGAAGAAGTTGGGTCTAGTGGGATATCCGAAGAGGACATCACTTCTTTGAAGGAGTCGGATCTGTACCCAGAAGCAGTCCGTGGGACCTTCATCCGTGAAGTAGAAGGTGAAAGGCAGTTAACTTTTGTGGATGTAGATGCCAATGAACGCCACTTGAAGGTGGGTAGCAGCCTTCCAGAAGAGGAGTTGTCAACCTTGTACAACTTGTTGAAAGAAAATTTGGACGTGTTTGTGTGGTCCTATAAAGACCTAAAGGGGATTGATCCCACAATATGTCAACATCATATTGACTTGGAGCCTGATGCCAAGCCAGTACGGCAACGACAGAGGCGAATGAACCCGAATTATTCCACATTGGTGAAAGCAGAGCTGCTGAAGCTTCTGGAAGCCGAGTTCATCTATCCAGTGGCAAATAGTGAATGGGTTTCACCCATCGTGGTCATACCCAAGAAGAATGGCAAATTGCGAATATGTGTTGACTTCCGAAAGCTCAATTCTAAGACGAAGAAGGATCACTTCCCGATTCCTTTCACAGACCAACTGTTGGACACAGTGGCCGGACATGAGCTTTATTCCCTTCTGGATGGATTCAGCGGATATAACCAAGTCCAAATCGCAGAAGAAGACCAATCCAAAACAACCTTCACCACAGAATGGGGGACCTACGCTTACCGAGTGATGCCGTCTGGACTCTGCAATGCCCCTGCTACTTTCCAGTGAGTCATGATGACCGCCTTCCAAAATCATCTGCATGACTTTATTGAGGTATATTTGGATGACTTCTGTGTCTATAGTTTGATCCGTGAACACTGGGGAAATTTGGAACAATGCTTTGACCGATGCCGGGAGTATGGGATTTCCCTTAACCTCGACAAATGCATCTTTGGGGTCTCTTCTGGAGTTCTGTTGGGCCACATTGTCTCTGCACAAGGGATATCAACAGACCCTGCAAAGATCGAAAAGATTGTAGCTCTGACAGCACCCACCAACCTCAAACAGTTGAGGGGATTCCTAGGCCATGTGGGTTACTACAGAAGGTTCATAGCTCATTTTGCAACAAAGGAAACCTCCTTGCATAAGCTTCTGAGGAAAGATGCAGAGTTTACTTGGACAGAAGAATGTGACAAAGCCTTCACCACTCTGAAGCAGTGTCTGATTGAGGCACCCATTCTGCAACCTCCTGATTGGACGAAAGAGTTCCATGTACACACTGATGCATCTATTGAAGGCTTAGGCGCAGTTCTCTGCCAAAAGGGCTCCTCAAAGTTAGATCAACCCATCTATTACGCAAGCCAAAAATTCACTGATAGGGAACATAACTATACAGTGACAGAGCTGGAATGCTTAGCAATGGTGTTTGCCTTAGAAAAGTTTTGCCACTACCTCCTATCTACCCACTTTAAATTTTATGTGGATCATGAGGCCCTGTCCTTCCTGATGAACAAAGCAGACGTGAAAGGATGAATGATGAGATGGCTCCTTCTATTCCAAGAGTTCGACTTTGAGGTAATTACCAAACCTGGTCATTCCCATGTTCTGGCTGATCATCTGTCGCGTATCCCACACACTGCAAACGAGGATCAGGATGATCGAGACCTCCCTGATGCTTCCCTATTCCTGGTAGAAACTGTAACTCCCTGGTATGCAGACATTGCCAATCTGCTAGCAACCCAACAGTACCCTCCTGGTATTTCTAGTCGGGAAAGGAAGAAGCTCATGTTAGAATCAGCCCCCTACACCCTGCTAGGCGGCGCACTATACAAGAAAGGCAAAGATGAAGTGCTCAGAAGATGTGTTGTAGGAGATGAGATTGGGATTGTTCTGAAGGCTTGCCATGACGAGCCATGTGGAGGCCACTTTGCAGGAGAAGCTATAGCCAAGAAGGCTCGTAGCAGGATACTGGTGGCCTACCATCCACAAGGATGCTTATGATTACTGTAAAAGATGTGATGCTTGTCAGAGAATGGGGAAACCCACCAACAAGTGCCATGCCACTGCAACCTATCTTTCCTTTAAAGCCGTTTGAGAAGTAGGGCATCGACTTCATAGGTCCGATCGATCCTCCTACCAGAAGGAAATAGAACAGATACATCCTCGTATGTACGGATTATGTTACAAAGTGGTGTGAAGCTAAAGCCCTAAAGCGGGACGATGGTAACAGTGTGGCCCTGTTCATGTACGAGAATATCATCACCCGTTTTGGCAGTCCCTTAGAGCTGGTAAGTGACAGAGGCACTCATTTCATTAATAAAGTCATGGAAGAATTGACAGAGTTGTATAAGATCCACCATCGCAAGTCCACTTCTTATTACCCCAGAGCTAACGGCCAAGTCGAAGTCACCAATCGCATCCTCTGCTC
This sequence comes from Lygodium microphyllum, assembly GCF_053477565.2. Classification (NCBI taxonomy): domain Eukaryota; kingdom Viridiplantae; phylum Streptophyta; class Polypodiopsida; order Schizaeales; family Lygodiaceae; genus Lygodium; species Lygodium microphyllum. The sequence goes on from NC_141157.1 coordinate 22,078,651, forward strand.
AATTCTGACAAGAACGATTGCCGCACATCATCATGATTGGGATGATCGACTTACAGAGGCCCTCTGGGCGTACAGAACCTCCCATAAAGCAGCAACAGGACAGACACCTTTCCAGCTGGTGTATGGTACAG